>NC_092815.1:66463852-66763852 GCF_023375885.2 Dermacentor andersoni | reverse complement strand
CCTGTGATTAATTGACCTAGGCTGTGAGTTTCACAGGCTCTAGAGGCTGACTGGCGATACTGAACTCTTGTTCCCTTGCCCGACTATTCATGATTATTTTGTCTATAGCTTTGACTATATTTCTAGGATGAATTACGAGTGCTTTCCTTGACGAACCGCACTCACCAGGGGTCAAAACACTTCCGCACAGGGGGCCCAGACTTGTTGTTCATCGGGATGAAGTCATAGAAACGACGCATCTCCATCATGGCTTCCACATCATTTTCAAATGCCTTGTGAGCCACACCTGAGCGTGAACAAAACAATGAAAATGGGCAGTGCCTTATGGACTGGAAAGCAGAAAAGAAGAGCTGTATTTTAAGCCTAGGGACAATAAAGTATTCGTGCAAAACTCAATTTTTGTTACTTTCTGGTAAGGGTCTAATCACTTGAATAAAAAATACAGGCCACACTCAAATTTATAAAGAATTTTGCACTGAAACCCCAGCCCCCATATGCCTATGTGATGTTATGAATTTATATGGATTTTCTCGTATTGGAGTGGTTCAGCTGCAGTAAAGGTTCTTGAAATTTGTGAAGTTCATTCTCTGGCTTCTTTAGAATACAAGGCATGTCATGGTGAGCTGTTGCAGGAACTTCAATGTGGTATTGCTATCCACCTTTCATTTTTGCATCCTTTTATGGCTTACCAAGCATTTTCCATGGTATGGAAGGTTTATTTAGTATTGTGGTAGTATAAAATATTTTATTAGTAAAGCTCAACTTATTTTAACCTTTATGCCCCATTAAAGCATTGGAAATGCCGGTAGAGGTGATGAACTGGATAGTAGCACTATTCCTGCAGCCATAGGTTGAAAATGCACAATTTCGGCTGGAATTTTTGCGTTAGACCATCATTCAGAACAATAGATAGACAAACATCTTTATACTAATGATGCACTTGGCACCTCAAAATTTTTTGTTATAAGGTCACTGCATTGTAAAGATCATGCACAATGTTATCTGCAGTAGAGCAGGCCAAGAGCATTCAGAAAAAGAAAATATTTAGCATGAATTCAAGAGATACTTAGTGGAAGCAGTCACTAATTTTTATATGCAGATTTCATCCGACAATGTGCAACTACAGGGTCACCATTTTGTAGCGATGCTTTTTCGATGCCAATGCTTTTCACACTTTTCGTGTTCGTGAGTTTTCAGAGCGACGCTCCGCTGTAGGCAGAGCATTGAATGTGGCCCTTTACAAATGTGAAATGCGTGAAAGGGCATTAGCATCAAAACAGGCATTGCTACAAAACAGCGGCACAGCTGACCCTATGATATCGAAGTTATGGCATGCTCCCTAGCAAAACCCGGTAGCAATACAAGGTACAGCTACAGAAAGTTCAATGTTGCTATTGCCTTCCTTGTTGTCAGAATTCTTGATTTGTCTGCAGGCTCTTCATCCTTTCTGCCTTTGTCAATCTTAGCTTCCTTTCCGTCCTATCAAAGGATGGCTCCAACGATGTTATCTGTCATCAGTTGCAAACAGGTTATCACATCGTCGCTTAACCGTGACACGTTTATCAGCCATCCCATCTGCTGCTGTGTTGCAACAAGTGGCACACCAGTTGAGCGATTCCTAGAGTAGTGCAGCAGGACCGGAAGATTTGTTGCTACCAGCACACCCATCAAATGCATTGCTAATGCTATCATAAGTTGTAGTAAATCTACCTTTTCGCCAGCAAATATGTGCAGACACACACATGGACACTTGCTATTTCAGTACTTGTACAGTCTTTTGCGTGCTATATGCATGCAACAGCATTGATCAGGAAACGTTTTTCATGTGGAGAAGCCCTTTCTCACATCTGCAGCTAACAAAAAAAACAGAACATGAAGAATACACAACGCAAACTGTCAGAATTCGCATCCTGAGCATCTTCTAAGTCGCATGCGAGTTATTTAAACCTACCATGCATTATCCACCATGCATCAAACGTGGTTCCGCCAGAGCCGAGCTTAGATTGACAATTGGAACATCAATCGGTAAGTAATCAATTACCCCTTCAAACTACTCCCTGAATAGTAACCAGCCATAGCATTTGCAGGTAAAACAAATATCAGCGAGGCACTTTTCATCAACATGTCATTTGCAGGAAGCATGCAACAGGAGCTGCATTGGCACTGACAGTACAGTTATTCCCGCCAATTTGTGCCATTTTTGCGGGGCACGTGTGGTGCCTCTGCATGTGCAAAATGCATCCTTAATGCAGGGCACGTTTGACATCTATGATGGCAGAATGTGGCTAGCGGGAACTTGTTTTGGCACACCAATTTTAATGCACACACCAGTTTAGTAGGCTTTTTCTGCTAAATAATATGTACTATAGGCTTCATATTTCTCCCGTATATGGTGGAGTTGCTTGTATCCTACAGTTCTGCCATTTAATTTTTTGCAGAAACTCTGCTTCTGCTTGTAGCTATATTGGGATATTTGTTACTGTTTAACAACAGTTCAGTGTTAGGGTAGACACAATTATTTTGGACTTTAAATGTCCCTATTAAGGGAGTCTGTTCTTGGCATAATGAACATGTCCGTAAGTTTGGGTCACATTTTTGTCATATGAATAAGATAAGGAAAATGCGGTAAGTATATCAAAAGTGAAAATGACGTTTGGTAGCAAACCACACGACTCGGTTTTAATGAAATTCTCTGACTGGTAACCTGGACTGACCACTACATAATATCTACTATGGAGCCTTCACTCCTTATCTAGGCCTTTATTAAGGTGAAAGCCTTATACATCTCATCAGTCAGTCAACCTTGAGTGAAAATGCGTTGACGACATGAAAGGTACAAAAACGCTACGAATCCTCAACCTTTGGCAGGAGTCGAACCCACAACCTTTGGTGGAAGTCATACCAAGAACCTTTGGTGTTAATGAAGGCGACGTTGATTCAAGCACAGTTAATTATGATAGGATTACGGCACTCGAGCCCGCGACCTTTGGTGGGAGTCGAACCCTCAGCCTTTGGTGGTAATTACGGCACATGTAATCAAGCTAGAGTAAATGAAGGCACTCGAGCCCACGACCATAGGTGGGAGTTGAACCCCCAACCATTGGTGTTAATTAAGTCACAGTTAATTACGGTATAGTTAAATAAGGTGCAGTTAATTAAGATAGAGTCAAGGCACTCAAACCCATTACCTTGGATGGGAGTCAAACCCTCGACCTTTGGAATTAAGAGGGATGACTAAGCAAAGTACAATAAGCAAATTAAGGGGGACGTGTACATCATGTGTCCATCTTTAATGCATTGGCACTTGGGCTTTCACTTTCAAGTCGCCTTAGAGTTAACACAAAAGACCCTGTGAATTTTTGTGCAAGGTGCTCCGACAGTGCAGCCGCATGAAACTACAGGTTAAATCTTAAAAGGCAAGGGATATAGTTACCGGACGTGACTGTGTGAGTTTTGGCTCCACCAAGCTCCTCCTGAGTGACATCTTCATTTGTAACAGCCTGCGAAGGAGATAAAGGGATCGCAATCCCGACGAAATATCATTCCACTGGAAGCAGATAAACATTTGGAGGATGCTTAAACTTAGCCTTTAAGAGTGGAATTCGATAGCATTAAAAGATCCCTGACTGCTTCTCGCACTTCCCGGCAACTAGAGCGTACGTAACTGTAATGTTTACCTCGAAACGCTTGCCGCGAACGCTATGCACGAAGGCAAGTTTTGTGGTGGAACTTCGGCCCCTTGCATGGGCCACGATGCGGCGGAGGCGAGCGCCAGCTGGAGTTAATGCAAAGAACCAAACATGCTACTCCTTGGCCCCCAAGACACCCATTGCACTGCCGTGTGCAAAATGGTGGAAGCCACGGCCGGTTTGTGTGTGTGAAAGGGCTTGTTTTCTCGTATAGTCAAATTACAATCCGAGAGCTATCATGTCTGTAGGTTGTGTGCCAGTCATAGTTTACAATTTTTCTATGCATTTTAACTTGAGATATTCTATTAGTTCAGTCAATTGCTGGCATCATGTGGAAGGCCTGGGTATACGTGGTTCGAAAATCTTTTTGCCAATGCAATGTCTGACGCGGGACACCAGATTTTCTGCGACACGGGGTCCTTAACGCTGTCGCGTTAAAATCTAGTACACACGGAAAGGACCTCTAGCTGAGGTCACATGATTTCTATAAATTCAAAAAGAAAAAGCTACCAAATTTGATAGCACTCGTCGACTAGCTGACAGCTTAAACTGATCAAGAAAGGGTGTTTAGGCTTTACTATGCTATGTGCACTCAAATACTTTTAACAAAAGTAGAGTTAAAAGGTCGTTGCAACATGTTTTAAATTTTAAGAAATATATGAAACATGTGCGGCACTAATTGCCATAAGCCTGTAGCTGCACAACCATTGCCTGTGTGATTAATGAGAAGATGACAATATCAAGTGTTAGGGTCTCACAGGAGTACCGGCCACCATGGGTTCGAGCTTAGCGAGAAAGCCGTCGCCTATAGTGTGAGCTCAGGCCACAAGGGGCTACCAAGCGATGCACGCAAGAACACATTATTGCCCTGAGTTGACGAAAAACGTTTTTTTGTTTCTAGTGACACAGAACACTGGAAAAATGCCTGGTCTCAGGGCGGCATGGGAACGAAAGGGGTGCCGCACCAAGGGTGAAAATACAGACAGGGGTGCCTATAGCACATCGCTATGAGAGCACAGGCTCAAGCTGGGACACACCACTAGGAATGCTACTTGCGCTCGCGATAACCAATGGACCAACTTGCAAGACCTCGAGCAATCTCATAGGGCTTGGGTCGACAACAAGTGCAGCTTGGCGTGGTACGACCTCGCACGAGCCCTAGGCATTCGTTATTCGGCTTAGTGTCCAGAAAGGATCAACACTAAGTACGTGCTCCCCACACAGGCAAAGGCACTGTGCGCAAGCTCAAGTCCTAGTTACAAATGTGTCGGTGGATGAGAGGAAGCACGTACGTACCAAGTGAAGTCCCGGCGGTAAGAGACACTCCCCGCCATCAGCAGCCTAACACAGTTGCGCCGTGACGTCAGTGCCCCGCCCCCACCGCAAACCATCGCAGGTGGAGTGCCACCACTGACAATTGGTCACGAGTGGGAAGGGGGTGAGGCGTAGGGATGGCAGAACAGGTGAGTGCCTGCACAATGGTGCTAACGCAAACCTCAATCCCCACAACAATGAAAGCTTCAAGCTAAACTCAAGCCCCAGTGCCACGTTTAGGTCTCCACATCAGGGTTCAGTAGCTGATGCTGGCCAGATATTTACCGCAGGGCCCAAATAAATGAAGAGCATCCCCTTTCAAGTGGTGACCCATGATGTAGAACCTCTGCAACCTCATTAACCATGAACTCAGACAGCGAGCCCCTCCGCTCGCTTACTATGCCTACGACCCAGAATTATGGTTTCTGCAGATCCAAGTGCATATTCTGGACTCACTGCATCCCAAGGCAAGCGGCACCATGTGAGCTGGTTTGTTGCTGCCCTTCTTGACTGCTGTCTTCACAGCCATTTGTGACTGACAGTTTTCTCGGAGCTCCAACTGATGACCAATATGCCATTATAAAGCACACCATCCTCACACATTCTGGCGTAGCTTCAATTTATCCTCACCTTGTTCCTCAAAAATGTCAAGCACCCTCCTTCCATGAATGACCCCTGGCTATTCCATGCTGCGCACAGCCTCCCTCTTGGGAAAAGCAAGTGCATTTCACACCTTCCTTTAATGACCCTCTAACCCCAAGCCACAGTATGCGTCATCTCAGCTCGGGAGATGGAAGCAACGAACATCTCACAGACATTCAGATGCCCTTATGACCAGCCCAATCCTCGTGCTCGTTTTCCTTCTTTGCCACAAGTGCGTTGCGTACCTGGCCCTCCTGCAAATGTCTCATCAGAGCCCAGAGATTCGTGTCTACCTCACTGTTTGGCCACAGCATATGACAGGAACTGTCCTTATTCTACAAATCCACATAACTCGGCAGTTGAGCACATATCCTGTGTAGCCACCAGCACATTAACCAAAGAATCGGTGCGGCAAAACAACCTTTATTCTTTTAGCAATCTGGGACCACAGCATGACTGATAGATGGCGCAACTCTGTATTCATGCTCTGGCGAAAGCGCCACAATAAACCCTCGTCACATTGCAGGACAGCACATGGCAGTGTCCAAGATCTAAGTTCATGTCAATGACAGTAGAGTGTTATTTCCATAGCTGTAGACGAAAACTGCTCTTGATGCTCTGCAATCCCTGTCATCCTCTCAAAAGCTCGCACCTATTCGAGGCTATGATGTTCAAGCAGTGTGTGATAGCAACACCTGACACTGCAAGTTTTTCACGCAGCAATCACAACCATCACTATGCGACGCTTTGCCTCCCATGCCATCTGCACTGGTTACTGGCAATACTCCGGCTGCTTTGACTATCCCCAAATCTCTTTTTTCTCAGCCCCATGCTCTTCTGCCTTTGGAAAATTACACATTGTACTCGGCCACACTGTAAAAGCACCCTGTTCACGATAATACTGACACCTTAGACATTCCCTTTAACGCATACACGGCCCTTTGCTGTGGCGAGTTTTCACGGTTTTGAGATGTTGTGTGGCAGACAGGCAAAGTGCTGAGTACTGCAGAGGGCTAATGATTAAAAAGGCATCAAATCAGAAATTATTTTTGTTTCATTCGGTCTAATCATGCATAATCAGTGTGCACATATCATATCATATTGGGCGTTTTCGCGGTTTTTGTGAAGTCACGTGATAGACAGGCAAAGTGGGAGTGACCCGAAAATTTTTTGACCCATCGTGGATGGCGGATTACAGAATTGGAATCGAAAAGTTTGGAATAGCTTTATGTCACAGTGCCCCTGGATGAGACCTGAATCTTATTTGACCCAGAGACCAAGGAGAAAATAAGGAATGCTTGCAACGCAGCTCTCCACATGCCAAGAAGTTTCGGATGCTGAGATCAGCCAACAAAGTGATGGCATTTATATTTTGAAATAAAGGTGGGATATTTCTTGAGAACTAACCACAGAAAGAAGTGAGTGTCATCAGAGGTTACTAAGCGATACCTTTAGAGAAGTGACCTTAGCACAAATTGATGTTTAACATGCAAATGCTTAAAAAGAGTTGTTCTTTCAGGATTATGCTTCAGTGCACAACACGATAATTTCTCCAGCAGTAGAAACCAGCAAAATTATGATTTTCAGTGCTTAAGCATTCGACACACTGGCTCCTTGCGACTACCATGCACTTCAAGATTTAAATCTATGTCTGAAAGATCCCAAATTTGCAATCACTGAAAAGGTCTCCACAGCTGCAGGTGCTGGGTTAGCCACCAAACCTTCTAAACTGTATTTAACAGGATTAAAAATCGACAACACCATCTTGAAAAAAGTGTGGAACAAATTATGTATTACGCCTTCTACCCCTGTTCCTTCATTGAAAAGCTTAAAGGGGCCCTGAACCATCCCTCGGGCTTGGTGAAATAACATAGTCCGCGAGTAACATAAGCTGCTGGGAACATCTCGGCCAAGTTTTGCTGTCATACGTGGTGCGTGGAGCACGCAAGCAAGGCACGAAGACACCTTTCTCTCAAACGCTCTCTTTTCAACAGAAGCCTGCTCCTCATTCTCTTCTGGACACTTTACTTCGTAATAAAGCATGTTTCAATATGCGACTGCTACTGGTAGCTTGGTCTTCTATGTAGTGTAGATACCGCGGCCGCCGCGGGGTGCTGCCACGAGTCCACTGGCTAAGCACACTGCGGCTCGCGTTTCGATTATGTTTGGCACGTCGTAGTCACCAAAATAGGAAGTCGTGGCGTCTACGTTAATTTATAAAATGAAATTTGATTTCCTCGCCGCAGTGCCATTTAGAAGGCGGAGAGTTGTGGGCACGCCCCAGTTCGCCATAGACTTCGCAGTGCAAGGCATTGAAGAAGGAACAAGAGCACAGCGGAGGCCGTGTTTGATTGCCAATAACTCCGCTTCTGCTGAACGCATTGAAGAACTTCTTGCAGAAAAGTATTTCTGAAATAGCCCGTCTTCACTTCAAATACCTTTCTCCACTTCAATAGAAAGTGGTTCAGGGTCCCTTTAGGAAATATATACAGAAATCCCTAGCATGGTGAGAACTGAAATGATGGCAGTAAAATGTAGAGATGCTGCTACGTACCTTTACGACTTCTGGGCCAGTTATGAAAAGGTAGGAAGTGTCCTGCAGAAAAAGGAGGGAAGAAAAGTTACACGCAGATGAACTTCAAAATACTCAAGAAATAAGCACATGAAGTAATCCTAGCTACTTAACACTTTCAGTGCCCGGTTTTCTCCGGAGGTGATACCCCTCCAGTGTCAGTTTCATTTTTTCTTTGATATTATAAAACAAACACAATGGTTTATTTTTTGGTTATGCAGAAGGGAAAAAGATGACATGGATAATGGCCAATGCCCTCTTGGTATGGTCCTCACATTCCTATCTGATGTTTGTGACAAGACAGGACAGAAACACAAAAACGTACTGGTACGGCAGTGACACCGAAAGAGTTAAAAAGTTCAGTTATCTTGATTGAGTACGCAATTAGAGCAGGCTTTCAAACAACCACTTTAGGTCAATGCTTTACTTCTGCATGTTTTAAAAATAAATTCTGGGGTTTTACGTGCCAAAACCACAATATGATTATGATGCACGTCATAGTGGGAAACTCTGGATTAACTTTGACCACTTGGGGTTCATTAACGTTCACCTAAATAAAATTACACAAGTGTTTTTGCATTCTGCCTCCATCGAAATGTGGCTGTTACTGGCATAATCGAACCAGTGACCCTGAAATCCGCAGCTCTAGAATGTTTTAATGCCTAGCACCTCATTGCAGTGAGTGGCAAGTACAGTGAAAGCTCAATATGTATCGGACTTCATGGGTCCACGGCAAATTGTTTGTTATTCTAAAAGGTCATTATAGTGAAAGCCCCAAAATTAACCATTCCACCCATCAACCTTTTAGTTGCCACTGTTTGTGCTATACATGAAAACATTGCTGTTGGCTCTCGGCCTGTGCTGTTTGCTATTTTCCATGGATTCTGCTGCCATGCACCACTGAAGCACCATATAATACCGTATGTACTCGCATAATGATCGCACTCGCGTAATGATCGCACCCCTTAATTTTGTCGTCAAAATTAGATTTTTTTATTTCCCTCGTAATGATCGCACCCTGAACTTGTCGCAGCGATATGTCGTGTGCCAAATCTAGCTAATGATGATCGCGCTCACCATCTGTCGAATGCTGCGCAAACGACTCTTCAAATGTTACCGAGCGGACTGCACGCACCAAACAGATTCTTAAGCAGATGCCCCATTTCATTCCCTTCATCACTTTCTGCACTTCAAGAACAAAAAAAGATCTACAACTAAACTTGCCTTGGCTTTATTATTTGTTCGCTTTATAATCGTTGCCAATTTAATGATCTTACTCATTACTGATACGGAAAAGCTGTTTCAATGCACGTAATGTACTCACGCGAAAAAAAAAAATCGCATTCAGCTTGCTCCGTCAGTCGCCATTTTTGTTTTGATGTCCTGCACTGTTACAGCAGCAGCCGCCCGTTGGTTGACGTGTTGTCATCCCGCAGCAAACGCGTTCCGACACGTTTCAATGGACACTGCGTTTGCTGCATTTTGCAAGGTGGCCGTGGGCTTTGTGTTTGGTTTTTCTGTGTTGGTGCCGTTTCACCATGGGACACTATGCGAGTTTTACGGCTACGTTTAAGCTTAAAGCTGTTCACTACGCACTGGAGCACGGCAACTGTGCTGCCGGCAGGCATTTCGGCGTCGACGAAATCAGAATACGCTATTGGAAAAAACAGCGTGAGCAGCTGATAGCTACCGATAGGACGCGCCGGGCTTTCCGTGGACCCAAAACCGGCAAGTTCCCTCACGTTGAGGAGGCGGTCCTTAAATACGTGAAGGACCTGCGCAAAGATGGTTGCGCTGTATCATTGGAAATGAAACAGATACAGGCGCGTGCTGTTGCGAGGAAGCTGGGAATCAACGCAAAGGATTTCAGCGCTAGCTCGGGCTGGACGACTCGCTTCATGCGACGAAACGGACTTTCACTGAGGCAGCGGACGTCGTTGTGCCAGCGGCTCCCATCCGCGTATGAAGAAAAGGTGGTCGACTTCCATCACTTCGTTACGAGGATCCGCGAGAAGAATGGCTTCCTCTTATCGCAAATACGAAACGCTGACAAAACTCCGTTGACCTTCGACATGCCCCGAAACACGACAGTAAACGAGATGGGTGCTCGGAGCGTCGTCGTAAGGACATCGGGTGCTGAGAAACTGCGATGTACTGTAATGCTTGCAGTGACGGCAGACGGGCAGAGGCTTCCACCATACATCATTTTCAAACGGAAGACTATTCCGAAGGGAAACTTTCCCCGTGGCATCCACATCCGCGCTCAAGTTAAAGGATGGATGACAGCGGAACTTATGGTCGACTGAATAAAGACTGTTTGGGGACGAATACCAGGAGCGCTTCTGCTTCCTTCGCTTCTTGTGCTGGACAGCTTCCAAGGCCATATTGTGGATAGTGTTCGAGCCGAGCTGAAGGAGCGAGGCACGGAAATTGCAGTCATCACTGGAGGTCTCACGTCGCTGCTACAGCCTCTGGATGTGTCCCTGAACAAACTGTTCAAGGACAACGTTCGACTATTGTACGCAGAGTGGATGGCGGCAGGCGAACATGATTTCACGCCGAGCGGCAAAATCAGAAGACCGACCTTGGAGGTGCTTTGCTCCTGGATCGTCGAAGCGTGGAGTGGTGTCTCCGACGAGGTAGTGGCAAAGAGCTTTGAGAAGACCGGCATATCTAACGCACTGGAAGGGACAGAAGACGACTTTCTGTGGGACTCCGAAGGTGCCCCCAGCGACGACACTGCCGGTTCCAACATTGCAGCTTACAGCGATAACTGTGAAGATTCAGACTCTGAATAAAGTGAGGCGCCCTTTATTCAATTAGAAAAATAAAAGGGCAATGTGCAATTCATGTAGTGCCTATGTAATGTGTGCGTTTATTACAAAGGTAAGCCTTACTCAACTTTTATGTTTGGCTATGTTTACCATAGCCATCGTAAGAATTCTCACCCGAAACTTGCCCTTTTGCATCTTCCGTGCTAAAAAATTCCTTTTGCGAAAATTTTAACCCGCGTAATGTTTACCATAGCCATCTGTGATGACCCACTTATGGGGGCAAAGGTTCGTGTACTCAATGTTTTAACGGTTCTCTTAGGCGGAGCCTCCGAGAACCCAATTGAGGACAAAGCCGTTGGTTTGAACACACACACAAAGACTTTTAATCAAACTAGAAGGAGGCATAAAGCAAATAGAAAGAAATAGAAAGCATGCCTAAAATAAACACTCAAGAAGACATTGCGGCAACGAACACATATAGGGCTTGCATGAGGTTAACGAGCGCGCGAGTCCGGGCTTGCCACGAGGGCGGGGACGCGTCACAGTCTCGACGCGGCGACGCGGCGACAAGCTGGCGAAATGAGTGGTGCCGGTCTCACCATAGGTCGCGGTGTAAGCTGATCGACCGGGCGACCGGAGCACGCCAGCTCTGGCTAGGCGAGGTAAAGTGGGTGGCTTGGTGGCAGGAGTGGACGGCGGCGACGTTCTGGCCGGGCAGCTGGATGTAGAGCTCGGGCCCGTAGCCCGACTGCTCCTGTCTCGCCCACAGGCACGGAAGCTCGAACGCCGGCCTCGGGCAGCAGGCGGCACGACAGACGGGGTGGCGTTCTGGCCGGGCAGCTGGCGTAGAACTCGGGCCCGAAGCCTGACTGTTCTCGTCCTGCCCACTGGCGCAAAAGCTCACCGGCCTTGAGGAGCTGACGGCACGCTCAGGTAGACGGGCGACGCACAGGAACAGGTTGGCAGGAGGCCCCGGTCGGGTGAAGTCCTGGTGGGCTCGGGTCCGGAACCCGACGGCCCGTCTTCAACGCCCGCTCTGGTGGTTGACCTCCTCCTGCCGTCGCTTCCTGGGACTCTCCTGGCGTCTCCCCGTCGTCTCCCTGCGTGTCCTCTTGCGTGTCCCCCCGTTCTGCCAGCGCACCACGCTTTTTCTTCTGGTCCGGCCGATTTGGCATTCTCGGATTGGCTGCCCGACGCCCCGTGGTCTCTTCTAATTGGTTGCTTTTCTTTTTGTTGTCTTTCATGCGCCGCACTTCCTGCTCGTTCAACCATGCCCTCAACTCCGCACCTTCATAGGCCCATGCGTTCGGCTAGGGCTAACAGATCTCGTGTGCTAGCAGCCATAGTTCCTAGCCTTTAGAAAAAAGATCCAAACGAACGGCTTTGTCCTGTCACGGACGCCAATTTGTGATGACCCATTTATGGGGGCAAAGGTTTGTGTACTCAATGTTTTAACGGTTCTCTTAGGCGGAGCCTCCGAGAACCCAATTGAGGACAAAGCCGTTGGTTTGAACACACACACAAAGACTTTTAATCAAACTAAGAAAGGCTTAAGATAAATAGAAGAAAATAGAAAACATGCCTAAAATAAACATTCAAGAAGACATTGCGGCAACGAACACTCATAGGGCTTGCATGAGGTTAACGGGTGCGCGAGTCCGGGCTTGCCACGAGGGCGGGGACGAGTCACAGTCTCGACGCGGCGACGCGGCGACAAGCTGGCGAAAGGAGTGGCGTCGGTCTCACCATAGGTCGCGGTGTAAGCTGACCGACCGGGCGACCGGAGTGCGCCCGCTCTGGCTAGGCGAGGAAAAGTGGGTGGCTTGGTGGCAGGAGTGGACGGCGGCGGCGTTCTGGCCGGGCAGCTGGATGTAGAGCTCGGGCCCGTCGCCCATCTACCTGAGCGTGCCGTCAGCTCCTCAAGGCCGGTGAGCTTGTGCGCCAGTGGGCAGGACGAGAACAGTCGGGCTTCGGGCCCGAGTTATACGCCAGCTGCCCGGCAAGAACGCCACCCCGTCTGTCGTGCCGCCTGCTGCCCGAGGCCAGCGTTCGAGCTTCTGTGCCCATGGGCGAGACAGGAGCAGTCGGGCTACAGGCCCAAGCTCTACATCCAGCTGCCCGGCCGGAACGCCGCCGCCGTCCACTCCTGCCACCAAGCCGCCCACTTTTCCTCGCCTAGCCAGAGCGGGCGCACTCCGGTCGCCCGGTCGGTCAGCTTACACCGCGACCTATGGTGAGACCGACGCCACTCCTTTCGCCAGCTTGTCGCCGCGTCGAGACTGTGACGCGTCCCCGCCCTCGTGGCAAGCCTGGGCTCGCGCACCCGTTAACCTCATGCAAGCCCTATGAGTGTTCCTTGCCGCAATGTCTTCTTGAATGTTTATTTTAGGCATGTTTTCTATTTTCTTCTATTTATCTTAAGCCTTTCTTAGTTTGATTAAAAGTCTTTGTGTGTGTGTTCAAACCAACGGCTTTGTCCTCAATTGGGTTCTCGGAGGCTCCGCCTAAGAGAACCGTTAAAACATTGAGTACACGAACCTTTGCCCCCATAAGTGGGTCATCCCACCATCGTAAGAATTCTCACCCGAAACTTGCCCTTTTGCATCTTCGGTGCTAAAAAATTCCTTTTGCGAAAATTTTAACCCGCGTAATGATCACACCCCCGAGTTTGCGTAAATTTTTTTTACAAAAAAAGTGTGATCATTAAGCGAGCAAATACGGTAAGAGTGGCATGCGCAAGAGAGACGCTGACGGGAATAGAACCACCGACAAACAGGAAGCTCTATGTTACCTTCAAAACGCAATGTTTCTTTTTGACATTCCTTGCCCATGGACACTGCAACTATCTCGCTTTGGGCGGACACTTGCGCTATTTCAAAGCGCAAGCTTTGACACGGTCCAGAAAGTGCAACTGTGTGGCATCCCAGAGAGCCCGGAGGTTACATTTCTCCCCGCGCATAGTTGGTACGGCCACAGAAAAAAGTGCATAAGAAGAGGCATGCACAGACAGAAGGGCGAAAGAAGGAAGAGATGCGCTTCCATTGCTAGGATACACTTGCTTGAGCGGAGCATGCTCTAGCAAAACCTGATGCCTCGTCGCCTCCACAATAGCGGAAAAAAGAAAAAAGAAAGAGTCCCTTCCATGTTTTTCTCTATACAGTTATTCCCCTTCAACTCTATAGAGTTTATCCCTCTCCAGCTTGCACCGCCACACATTTCAACTTTTTTTTAATTTAAACAGTGAAAGAATGGAATCATCTTCCTGCTGAATCAGTGCACCACTCTAGTCATTCATCTTTCCAAGCATTCATCAAAAATATAACCTACTAGATTTGTCCACCCCTGACGTAAAACCCCAAATATGGTGTTTGAGGTATAAATAAATAAATAAATAAATAAATAAATAAACAAACAAACAACTCTAGAGGCAAAGCTCCCCAAAGAACATGCCCTGAAATCGGCAACTGCAAGGGTGCCGCCATGTTGCTACTCTGTGCAGGCACAGACAACAATATGCAGTTCAGATGAGATGTACAATCAACGCGATCCCAAGCATCTCTCAGTATGGTGGTGCCACCTAGCTCAGGCAGCTGCAAACGCATCCTTTTCACGCACTGTAAATTCTACGTCAAATGTTTCCGAACAGCCACCAAATCTCTGTGAAAAATATATGGAGCGATCTTTTTTGATGCATACGTACATGCTATGCGTTATTGCTTGTTTTATTGCGAAAGCAATACTGCTTGCACTTTCGGCCCATCGGTGGTCGTGGCGCCTCCTTACACAGCTGCGCGTCACGTGACCGTGTGACGTCTCGCCAGACCGAGAGACGGGGCCCCAGCTCGCGGCATCGATGGTGGAGGCGAAGCCTTGCGCGGTGCTGCTGCGGCGCTACCGAGAGAGAGCGCTCGCTGGTGTGACGTCACGCTAGGAGGATAAATGGGGCTACAGCTCGGCTCCTCGCAGAGGTCGGCGCGCTGCCTTGCGCTATGTCGGATGATGTATAGCCATAAATTTAACAAAGGGCAACCATGTCCACACCATCAGCTGAACCAAGGCGCAGCCAAGGGTATTGCTTTCGCAATCTTCCAAGCTTAACCAAGCTAAGCCTTCAGCCAATTTTTTAAATAATATTTTGAATATCTGTAGTGTTACAAAAATGAGATGTAGCAACATGGCGGCACCATTGTGGTTGCCCCATTTTTCGCCCAGCTTTTCATTAAGACTTAGTATGCTAACTCGATGTTTTTCTCCTCTGGTGCCATCTCAGCTTTTATGGACCCATGCGCCACGGCATCCACTTTCTGCGCCTTGTCTCTGCTAGCTTATCATTCCAGCTGCCGTGACGGAAACCTAAGAACCCCCAGATTTATGAATATTAATTTGTAGTACTGAGGTGTTAACATGACATAAAAACTGAATAACAATCGCTATTTTGGAAAGTTCTGTATTCTGAAGTTCCTAGTACTGAAACATTTTTACACTGAAATTATAAGCAGTCAGCAGGGGATTTCTGAAAAGCTTGTTAATCTGAGAAGTTCATTAACGTGGTGTTTGTAGTAACAAGGCTTCAGTGTGAAAACACAGGGAAGGCGGGAGATGGAAATGCAAGACAATGAGCAAAACAAGAACATGGTAAAAGCGGGAGCCAACGTTTCGACAAGTGGACTTGTCTTTTTCAAGGCGACATATGCTTTCCTCGGCACAGTATATATACTGTGTACTGTGCCGAGGAAAGCGTATGTCGCTTTGAAAAAGACAAGTCCATTTGTCAAAACGTTGGCTCCCGCTTTTACCTTCTCATTTTGCTCAAGGCTTCATTGTAAAATCTCACTTAAAGCTGACAAGGATGCAATGTGAAAATAATGCTGACGAGAAATGCATCTGCCTGCAAGTTCCATTTGTCGTGATAAATGCTAAAAGCAGTGCCCATGAAATGGGCTGGTCAAGAATATCATTCCTTGACTAAGTGAGCACATGACATTTTTGGTAATGTATAGTAACTGACACCACTCATAACGTTTGTCAATTATGATGACTGTTTGTTGCCTATGATATTGTATACTCAATGCTCTTAAATTTATTCTGGATATAATGACGGCCAGGTTTGCCATTTTTATGGCATAAGAAAAGTGCATTGTGCAAAAATGAAAAATTGAAAAAGAACACATAAAAGACAAGTAGCTTGTATGCAAAAGCCCCTCTCTTTTCTAGACAGATCTTCAAGTGTTCTGCGGATGTGAGCTGGATGTAGATTAAGGCGACGTAAGTTAGAATTGACAGTGCATGAAAGACTAAATGTAACATTAAGCTGCTCCAGTGAAAATAAGTCACTGTACCAACAATGAATATTCTCTTCTACTTATTTTGATGAAGTGGTCTTGTTCTGTAACTAGCACAAACATGGCAGATACTAAGGTAAGCGCTGTGAAAACTTACGGTCTATTCAGAAATAAAAAAAACTATGAAATGGCACATACAACAACATTCTTGTTTATTAGCTGTATCTGTATAATGTTGGCCATCAATCCTGCCTTATACAAAAGTTTTGGCCCAAATGTAATAAATGCTCCATCATTTCTTTACTCATGAAATCGTTTCCTTGCAAACACCCACTGCTAACATTTTTTGTGTCAGCTGATGCTATGACCTGGATGAGTGGACCTGATACAAATTTTTTTTTTAATCAATGCCACAAAGGTCCCTGCATATTTTGTCGCTTTCTCTTTTGTAACACCCTCAACTAATAAAAATTTCTCATACAGCTATTCATACACGTTATATTCCAATCTAGTTTACTGTTTCTTCATCAACAGATATCAATAATTTACTACAAGGATGCTATGCTTTCAGCATGGATAAAAAATACCACACTATCTGTACTGTATTTCATTTGAATAGCCTCAAATTCTCCGAACAAATTCCGCACTCCCTTTTATTGATCCCTTCAATTCAATCCCTCAGCCCGTTTTTCCTTTCAAACAAATGTAGCAACATTACCCAATTTAAAATTAAACAACTGCTGCTTGCTTTGTTTATCACAGTGCTAGTCAAACAACCACAGCTCTGACAGTATAAATGCAGTCAGGAAATGAAGATTACAGTATTTGGGTTAACTATTCATTTAAATCTTTCCCTACCATGGTGAAAATATTAGTTTCTTTGTAGGTTACGCCAGATTTTGTTTTCTCAAGAAACTACTGCACTCAATATTTTATGTAATACATAAACAAAAAGAGAATGAATGGACTTTTCATGCACAAAAAATTTATTAATTAGATGTATGTCCTAAAAACACATATAGATTACCAGAATCAAGATTGTTGGATAAAATTGAACAAAGTTTGTAAAGACACGCTATATTCTATATCTTCTAAGAAAGAAATGTAAAAAAAATTATGAGATATGCAAAATGTACTGCCGCATAATAGGCACTATCTCCGAAAAACTCAACATTTTTCTTAACAGGAATTCCACTACAAAAACTGAAGTGCAAGCACTACAGTTTAGTGTGCTGCGCTGCGGTCATTCCGGGCTGGCTTGCGCAAGCCATCAATAAAATAAACTGCAGACGCAGTGGAATCGCGAGATCTTTGATCTTTCGAAGCGTGCGCTGCTCTCAGAGGTGGCCATTTTCGCTTTCTACTTTGACAATCGCGAAATTTTGGAGTACGTTAAAAAATTAACACCTCGTGGGGAAAAAGTGAACTGTTCAGAAAACAAAAATATAGTTCTCCTCCTTCACGTCCTATGGTGCAGTGTCCATGAGTGGCATGGAAGGTCTCGAAAGTGCCATTTCAAACCATCGATAGCGGGTGGCCATTTCTGCTTTCTACTTCGACAATTGCGAAAACTTCTAAGCGCGTTCAAAAATCATCGCCCGGAAGAAAAAAGCGAACTGCTTAGAAGACAAAAATATGGTTCTCCTCATTCATGTCCGATAATGCCGTATGTACGTGAGCGGCGCAGGAGGTCTCGAAAGCGGCATTTCAAACCATTCTCAATGGGCTAATGATGCTCAATGGGCACGGTACGAAAAGAGTTAACATGAGTTTTGACATGACATACATATATTTCTCTTTTTTTTTTTGCTTTAAATGGAGGTGCAGATGCGAAAATGAAAACATACTGCAAGCATTAGAGCACCCTAAATAATTTACTGAAATACCTGGCTACATGAGCCAGTTTCAGTTTCAGTACTCGATAGATGGATGAATCACATCACAATACATTGGTTCGCTTAATTTGTGCGATCGCTATGCCTGCTCCATGTAAACGTAGCGAAATTAAGCATGCAGCATTCTTGTTAATATGTTTTTGTGAGCAACAGCATCATACGTAGCCTTATTGTTACATGACATCAGCAAATTCTACCATGTAGTTACATAACGATGTCTATGATGCCAGGTGCAGAGTTTCAAGACCACCTTTGGGATCAAATTAATATATCTTATGTTTTCCAACAATCATACTTGCTATGTGCCATCCTACTCCATGCGAGAAGCGTGTGGTTGTTTCTACAAATATTAACATATATATGCCAGTACTACTTTAGCAGATGACTACACAGTGGCCCCTATTCTACTTATATGAGCGCGTACCTTGACCATGAAGATGAAGTCTGTCATGGCAGGAGAGTAAACAGCACCACCAGCACAGGGTCCCATAATCACGGAGATCTGTGGCACAACACCGGAGGAGAGAACGTTACGCTGGAAGATGTCGGCATAGCCAGCCAGAGATTCCACGCCTTCCTGGATTCTTGCTCCCCCCGAGTCGTTGAGACCAATCACAGGAGCTCCTACAAGCATAGCTTGGTCCATAACCTAGCAGGGGATGAAAAATTCCCATCAGTGTTGATAAAGCTTACAGTGCAAGCAGCAAGCTTCTCCTTTCGGAGTTCTACGATGTCCAATCTTTCTTGCTTGACATGTACGCACTGTTTCAGTAGCTGCCACAATTTGTTTTTTTCTGTACTGTTAAGCATTCAAGCTTATTCTTTCTTTTGTTATCAATTCCAAGTGATGCTCCTAAAAATGTGAAAAGCTGGCTCAGTCTGGAACTTATTGTCACCCACTTGCAATCTTTACGACTTTCATAAATAGTGTGCTCAGTCAGAATAACCATAGCTTCAATTTACACACCTGAATAGGCAAAAGCAGCTGGCTGCTGGTCATCACTGTGAAGAACAAAGGTTCACGTACTTGCCTCTCGAACTCACTCCACATCCACTTCAAAGGCGTGAAATAGAGCATTCGTTCGCGATGAAAGGTGGAAGTGGACGCGAGTAGGAACAAAAGTCGGTGGTAGAGTTTTAAAGGTAGTATGAATGTGAGTGACTATGAGCAAGTGGGTGTGTATATGAATATGTATGCGAGCAAGTGCTGGTGAGTGGGAATTCAGGATTTGAGGAGAGACCTGAGCGATAGTGGGAATTCAGGCAAGTATGAGTGGGTGTTGGTAAGTTCACATGGAAGACACTATGAACACAAGTGAGTATTGGTGAGCATTAGTAGAAGCATGAGTGAGCTTCGATGAGTGAGTGAACATACGGTAAATATGAGTGAGTGCATAGCCTACAAAAATATTGGTGACTGAGTAACTTATTCTGTCAACCTATGGGCAAGAGTGTGTGACCACACTTAGCATAATACACTATTTTTTTCTACTGAATGCGCTGCACCTTTAAAGGGCCCCGAAGCAAAATGTAAATTTTTTTTTTACATTTTAAAACAATGCGAGCATCCCATGGAGAATGCCGTTACCATCATATCTCTCAAAGGCAGCAGCGACACACGCTGCAGGAATGGCACGAATTCAAAAAACAATCCCGTGCTCCTCTCCTGGCCTTTCCGGTGCGTCCTTTGTGCACTGCAATGTCGATAGGATGCTTCCGGTGATGTCACCAGGAGTAAAACCACTCGATTGATCAGTCATTGAGGAATGACAGTGCCGACATGACCAGAGCCAACTGTGTGTTCCAAGGACGGAAGAGGGCTTGCCCATTCTGCACCACTGTACTTTTTATGAAGCTTCCATTCAGTGAGCTTCCCACAGAGGGTAATTAGGGGTGGCCTATAAAGGAAGGTACCTTTCTTCTAGCATGAATGCACAACTTGTAGCTTATGCTGCACTGCGCGGAGTTGGAAAGCGTATGCAGCAAATGGGAGAGAGTGGGAAGGGTGGCGAAGGAGAGCGAGAAACAGCGGCAGTCGCATTTTCATGCACGAAACACCTGTACACTTACTATTATACTGCACCATTTCAAAACATTCTTGCGGCAATATGTTCACAGTGGATTAGTACACATCAGCCACCATGCAACTAATTTTTGCGCTCAGTGTCGTTTGGGGACCTTTAAGCCTCAATCTGCTGGCACGTTAGTCTAGGAATCAAGAGCTCGTGTTTGAACCTCATTTGGTAGGACCATATTATTTATTGGCAAAATGTAGCTGCTGCCAATCAAAGCTTTCACAAAATGAGCAGGAAAACACAGTAATCAGTGTTACAAACAGTTGAGCATAGAGTGCTGTCTGTGTGGTAAAGGTGAAGGTAATGGAACAGGCACGTTAAATAATGGCATAGAAGTGCACAAGCAGCTCATCTGGCTTTTCTTTGTAGCATGGATGTCTGATACACATATGCAGCTAATTTCTATACCTGCTCTATTCATGGACACCCTTTTTGGTACCCTTAATAATCACATAGGGTAATTTACAGAACATAAAATCTGATCGTGAACCCCAATAACTGCGGCCAGTGGCGTAGCCATGGGGGTGGCCCACCGCCCTCGTGCTCCTCCCCTCTTGTAATTTGTGTTAGTATGACCGGGTTAGTATGCCCCAAAACTCTGTGCGTGCAGCAGGGAAGTGTTCTCAGATGATCACTTTTGGAGATATTACTTACACTGCGAATGCCTGGTTGAACAAAACCGCTCGAATCATCCAATATGCCGCGTACTACGTCACGCGAAAGTTATAGTAATGCCGAAAGCGATCGTCCGAGAATACCACCTCAGGTGTATCATACGAAACCTACCTTGCATATCTTCTTGGCGTGTACACTCGAAAGACTTCCGCCAAAGACTGTAAAGTCCTGTTAAAAGAGTCCAAGAATGCAAAATTACGCACATGTGCTTGAGGGATGTATTATGTAGTACTCGCCTGGCTGAACACAAACACTTGGCGGCCGTGAATTTCGCCGTGCCCAGTCACGACGCTGTCACCGGAGTACTGCAAGATGAGCGACGGTAAGCAATTTTTAGTTTCTTTTACGCTCGCATAACTCCATAGCGTCGAACGCATGCTTACCTTTTCCTTGTGCATGCCGAAATCACTGCATGTGTGCTCCATGAACATGTCATACTCAACAAACGTTCCGGGATCGAGCAAGATAGATAAGCGCTCCCTCGCCGACAACTTTCCCTGTGGGAGAACGAAGAACAGTAAGCATAAGCCCGTGTTTCATACAGCTCATTACAACATATGCATAAGGCGGATTCTTTTTCGTACCTTTTCATGCTGCTTAGCTATGCGCTTCTCGCCTCCGCCGAGCAAAGCTGCTTTGCGCTTTTCTTCGATTTCCTGCTTGACGCGGAGCGTGTTGATAACTGAACAGTAGCGCAGTGACAGCCCGGGAACTGCAAACCGACCCGCGAAGCACCTCGGAATAACACGACGCGCTGTCGTGTAAGCTAAAGCGGCAGACATGATGACACTGCCGCAGGTAAGCGTTTAAAAAGATGTCCAAGTTCTCCTTTTATGTGCGATAGCTAACGTCATGTGCGACACATTTAATGCAGAAAGTGGAACAAGCTAATATGGATCAAGCTAGCTCGTACCAGCTGCAGAAAGGAATTTATTGGAGCATTGAGCAAACGAAACAATGCAAAAACAAGAACAGGCGACGTTAGCCTCAGTCGTAGCCGCGGCTGCAGCAAGATCCCTAGCCATAATAAGCGGGTCTAGAAGCCGACATTTACCACGGCTCCCAAAATGACTTCCGCCGTATACAACCAGCTAAAGCATGGCCTTCAAGATTAGCATTTATAAAATTAAATATGGTAGCTATGACGTCCTTTTGACATCTCGCTCGCTTTTGACGCATCACTTTAAATAAGTTTACCCCCCTTTGGGTTGTATTTTGTCTCCAGACAAAAATTGTCATCTTTCGTGCCCACATTTACTTTGCTTAACGCTGCGAGCCCGGTACTTCCTGGTCACGAACGGCTTGCGCGTTATCAGCTTGACACAGCTACAGTGTACGAGTACACTGTAACACAGCATTTTCGACAGGAAAGTAGCGAGCCATAGAGCTACTATTCCAACTAACTATACTAAATCTATGTAGCGAGCGCCGAGTTTTCAAACGAAGAAACGCAAGCAGGGCAGTTGACGATTATTGTTTGGGAAGATAAGCCCCAAGGCGCGTAAACTTTTCTTGGAGTGATGGAAATAACAAAAGCATGACCTTCGAGATTTGCGTTATCGTCCAGAGACAGGGCGTCAAAATCTATCAAGCGATAAGGTCTCAGATTTCCAAAAACAGATCGCAAAAGCCCAGCTTTCGTAAGCTGCATGGAGCGAAAGCGATTCCAGAGTCGTAAACATGGCATGGCTTCAAAAGTTGACGTAACGGCATTGTTTTAAACATTTCACTGAGTTTATTCACTGCAAGCTGCGCACGCGAAGGCATATTCGTGGCTATTTCTTTCAAATCACACAAGTAACAGTGCCAGGTGTTATACTGAACGATTCAGGCGATAAAATGCAACTTTGCAGCAAAAATTTGAACGAAAATAGAGCAGCAGAGAGAGAGAGAGAGAGTGTGTGTGTGTGTGTGTGTGTTTCATGTTCCGCTAGTGCAATGCCCCTTATACGAATAACCACCAACTAGCCCAGCTTTCTGCCTTAAATGCATTTCTTTCAGAATGTTAGAAGAAAAACACAAATGCATGGAATAAGTGAGAACATGGGTCTTCGATATCTCCATCAGTTACTTCAAGGGAACTGTCGTACATCTCGTGGACTGTCCATTTATACCGCCGCTGATCGGCTGGAGCTGTAAGAGTGAGATGGATAAAGTTACTGTATATGCTACCAAAGCTACCTTTGGTAGCATATACAGTAACTCTAAAGATGGAGGCAGGCCAACGCCACCTAGAAAAGAGGCCTGGCCCGACTCGCATAGATACAAATGGGCACGCTCGAAACGCAGCCGCGCCTATTATTCCATCACCATTTTCTCTTTTTTTTTTTTTCTTGCAGGCTGGGGCGGACGTTACTTGCACGAGAAATCGAAATGCATAATCGACTAATCAACTGAAATGCGCTAAATCCCTTTTTAATTAATTGATTTACGACAAGTATTGCAATTTATAAATTGTAGCCCGCGACCTGGAAAGGCGTATCTATTTGGAACGAATTTTCGGGATGACACACACCAGTTTCGAAATGTTACTTCCCAAAGCTTGCGACGAAACACATGGACGTTCCAGTTACTTTCGTGCTTCAATTCATCAAAGGGTGGTGAAAAAAGTAAGTGGAACAATAGTTCATTTTAACCGCAAGTCTCAGGGCGCATATCTCGAAATCCGTGTGATCCTTAGAATCCGTTCCAAGTGGATGTGCCTTGTAAACACACCTGCTACGATTCATACTTTGCAATATGCGTGACTAGATAATTAATTTAATCATCATCATCATCATTTATTTACCCTTAAAGGCCCTTGGCTTAGGGCATTACATAAGGGGGGGGGGGAGCAGTCGTTACATATACAATGGTCGGTAACAACAAAAAAGCAATACAAAGTGCAGGGTTCATGTTCAACATTTACATCATCAGAAGCATCAACACTAAGACACAGCGGCTCAAGAACAACTTGGAAACAAAACAAAACACGCATACACATTCAAAAACACGGCAAAATAACTCAGCCCTTGAAATGTACTGTTAATAAATGCCTGAATTTATTAGGTTCTATTTCAGTAACTATGGAATCGGGTAAGTCATTCCACAATGTAATGGAGCTAGGTAAAAAAGATTTATTAAATGAGTTTGTGGAGCCATGTATGCGCTGCAAACTTAAAGAGTTGAAAAGACGGCGTGAGGTGCGAAGCGGCGGGTGTAATACAGAATTTCTTAGCTGTGGGAAGGTATAGTACAATTTGTGAAATAGGCAAAGCTGTGAAATTTTACGCCGAAGTGCCAGGGGTTGAAGAAAAAGGGATGCCTTGATAAGAGTTATACTGTGTCGTCTGTCATACTGCGATGTGATAAAACGGGCCGCGAGATTTTGGACGGCTTCAAGCTGATCGATTAGATAGTTCTGATGGGGATTCCAGATCGCCGAGGTATCTTCGAGTTTCGAATGGATGAATGTTACGTTCATATTTAAAACAGCGCCAAAAAACACGGACAAGGGAGGACACAGGACAGCGCTCGTCCTGTGTCCTCCCTTGTCCGTGTTTTTTGGCGCTGTTTTAAATATGGATGATCCGTACCAACTAGCTCGCACCCAAACCCTTCTGAGAGTTACGTAGGCGAGTTGACGGACAGAACGGGGTGAAAAAGCGAGGGATCGTCTGATAAACCAAAACAACTTAGAAGCATCTGTACAAAGTTTTGCAATGTGCTCAGACCATGTTAGTTTGTTGTTCACGATGATTCCAAGATACCTGTATGATTCTGTTTCAGAGAGTGGTGTAGAATTTAATGGATTTGTTAATGTTAATTAATACAGTTTTGTGAATTAGTCGGCTACGTATTTTGGTTTTTCGTGCGACAATATTCAGCTGCTACTAGTAATCCAGCTCAAGGACTACCATTGCGTTATCTGTCACAGGAGGCTTTTAAAACTTCCGTATGGTTTAAAACACACGCACACAAAAGCACCCCATATATCTGATATAGATGCAATGAGTAGCGTTCAGTGTTACAATGCACATTTCCACGTCGAGTACTCGCAACTGACATACGCAGCCGGTTTTATACTATATTCTGCTTTTGCGTTATATTTGTAAAAAAATTAGGGATATATCGCTTCGTTATATTATGCTGTAGTACTAATTGACATATTGTAATACAGGAAGTTGCAACAAAAATTTGAAACTTTCACAGGGACTCTGCACGACATACAAGTCTGTAAAACCACAGGGTCGCATCAACCAAAGATAATAACATCTATAGACAAAATCCTATGCCTGGAATCGACGTCCAACTAATGTTCCAATGACATCTAAAAAAATAAAAATACATAAAGGCCTAACTGGCGCATCAATAGGATATTTTTTAGTGTTTCACTTGAGAATTTTTCACAATTATTTCAGTACATATATTTAGGATGTCCCCAGCGGTCCGGATATTCATTAGACATCCTATATGGTGCCTTTGTGTCGTCTGGGCATGTTTTTTCATCTTGTAGCAGTAGCGTATAGCTTTGTTTCTTATCCTGTCCAATGAAAGCTATCGTTCACATTAGTGACGAAACTAACTAGCGCTGCTTACTCTAGCAATAAAATAGACACGACAATTTAACCCTGAATATACAAAATAAACAAAAACCTATCATACATTAATAGTTTTGAAGATTGCCAAGATCCCGTCGATTTCTCGCCACAGCAATTGATACGGAACCCTGGCGGCATGATGCTATATACAGGGTGTCTCAGCTATTATGCACCAAGATTTTAAAAATATGCAAATACCACGCAGCTGGACAGAACCAAGGTAATATTGTTTGCCGTCGCTTGAAGATACCCAGATTATATTGTGCAATCCGCTTAACTGCATAATTTAGTCTTATTTAACTATGCAACTTCTCAAATATTATAATTAGATTAAAAGTGGCAATGATAAAATTGTACAGCAACATGAGAAACTCTCGATACAGCTTTCTGTTGCTCAATGCGTGCTACATAAAAGTGTTTTCCCGAGCGTGAAAGAAGCCCGCCAATGCACGCAAAGTGCCTCGAGCGGCGCCAGTCGCGCTGCAACGACGGGCAGGGCAGAGCCTGTCGATGTCTTCTGTCAGAACATGGACATCCTAGGGATGTATCGGTTACATCCAGCGGACGTCCCTCGCACGGGCGTTTGGACGCAAGTACTTTCCATGTCCTGCGGACATTCGTTGCATGTCCGCCATGAACATCGTGGGAACATGCTGCGTACAATTCAACGACATGTCAAGGCCTTTTGCGTATTTCTTGCTATAATGAATATGAAATTCACAGCACACTATTCTGTGTGGCTGATGCAACGGGCAGAGCACCCATAGAGCAAAGATAGCTGCATTGCGTGCACACGTTACGCGTGCATGTGCACGCGCGCGGAAGTGCAGTGTGCTCCTCATTCACCTTTCTGAGGCACGAGTGGCTTATTGGACTAAATGAAGTTATCAAACTAAATTGGGTCAGAAAGCTCGCAAGTACTAGACACACATGAGCCGCAGAAATAGCATTGGATAGTAATTCGAGCCCACGATAAAACATAATTCTCTTACAAGGAAACTCAAATGGCCCCTGAACCACTTTCAATCGAAGTGGAGAAATGCATTTGAAATGAAAATAGGCTATTTCAGAAATACTTTGCCGCAAAAAGTACTTCAATGCGTTCAGCAGAAGCGTAGTTATTGGCAATCAAACACGGCCTCCGCTGTGCTCCCGTTCCTTCTTCAATGCCTTGCACTGCGAAGGCTACGGCGCAGTTTCACCGTGGCGCGCAGTTGAAATTTGATTTTGGATGTTAGCGTAGTCGCCACGACTTCCGCCTTTGGTGACTACGACGCGCTAAACATAAGCCAAACGCGGTTCTCCTCAGCGAGCCGCAGTGCGCTTAGCCAGTGAATTCGTGGCGGCATCCCGCGGCGGCGGCGGCAGTATCTACGCCATGTAGCCGACCGCAGCTTGATGTCAGCTATCGGCCAATAGCAGCCGTCTAAGGAAATGACGAAATAGTGCGTCCGATGATGAACCAGTGCGTCCAGAAGAGGGTGAGGACAGGACCTTCTTTTGAAAAGAAAGCGTTTGAGAGAAAGGTGACTTCGCGATCTGCTTGCAAGCTCCACGCGCCGCGTACGCCAGCAAAACTAGGCTGAGATGTTCACCGCAGCGTATGCTACCTAAAAAGTAAATTATGGGGTTTTACGTGCCAAAACCACTTTCTGATTATGAGGCACGCCGTCGTGGGGGGCTCCGGAAATTTCGACCACCTGGGGTTCTTTAACGTGCACCTAAATCTAAGTATACACGGGTGTTTTCGCATTTCGCCCCCATCGAAATGCGGCCGCCGTGGCCGGGATTCGATCCCGCGACCTCGTGCTCAGCAGCCTAACACCATAGCCACTGAGCAACCACGGCGGGTAGCGTATGCTACCTGCGGACTACGTTATTTCACCAAGTCCTAGAGGTGGTTCAGGGCTCCTTTAAGAGGAAGCTTTAGCACGGGCCCAACTCCGACGCGGCCTATTCAAATACATGTAAAACGCAAAAACGTTTTTATGAGATAACCCCTAGACCGATTTTGATGAAATTTGTTGCATTTGAAAGAGAAAGTTAAATTATAGTGACTGTTGAAAGCAGAATTTCGATTTAGGGCTTGAATTTTCTTAAATTGATTTTCAAATATTTGACCGTTTGAAAAAAGTAGAAGCCCGAAGTTTAAAAATTCATAGCTCTGCATCAAGAACAGATATCGCGGTTCTGTAAACGGAATCCATTAAATCATTCAAAGCGGACAAATTCAATATGCCATTTTACATCTTACGTGAATTTGTTACGTTGGTTACAACGGTTTTGCAAAAGTTGTATTTCCCTATGATTAAATTTTTTTTATATTCATGTGTAACATATCAATTTTGTCCGCTTTAGATGTACTATTAGATGCAATTCACAGAATTGTATTATCATTTTTAGTGGTTGAGTTACAGAGTTGTAAACTTGATAGTTTCGTTTTTTGAAAATTTTCAATTTTTGGCAATTTTTAATAAAAAATTGACGACCTAACTCAAAAATTCGAAACCAACAGTCACTAGATTTTAAGTTTGTCTTTTAAATGCAACAAACCTCGTCAAATTTGGTGCTGTGGTTGCCGAGAAAAACGAATTCTCCTTTTACATGTATTTGGATAGGAGCACTCGAGCTAAAGCTTCCTCTTAAGTACAAAGCTTCTTGGAGGACAATTATTCAAGTGTAAGTAAAAAAAAAAAAGGTCCTTGTGCAATATCCTTGGGACGTCCGTAGTGGCCGATAACCCCAAAATGGACGTCCAATGGATGTCCTGTCTTTCTCCGAAACGGTGCACGGACATCAGGACATGACTTAGATGTGCAACGGACAAAGTGTTTTACTGAAGACGTGAGTTACAGGAGACTTGCCGATGACTTGATGCCTATGAAGGGATGGAGCAAAGTACCGCACGTCTCTATAGACTGATGATGCTGACGGGGCTGATAAGGTCCAGTGTTATTTCTTTATTAACCTTTTTAACTATTTATTACCTGTTAAAGTATGTATAATAACGGAAGCCACCAAAAACGAAGCAGCCAGAATGGGATTAGTGTTCGGAAAGTGTGACATGTAGAGATTATACTTGCAGGGCGAAAATGCCAACACAACTTCACTTGACGTTTTTGAGACTGAAAATGGCTATGCGAAGCCTGTTTGAATGTCCTCTGCAGCATGAGGCGGTTCATCGTTTAGATGCGACGTGCGTCAATCTGTGATTCCTGAATTCTTACATTTGCGCCATTTTTCACAGTAGTGTATTAGAAAACTTCGATGAGCGGCACACGAAGTTTCGCGCTTTCCGTTCGAGAGTCTGTTTTCCCGATTATTCATCATTATGCTACTAAGGAAACATGCACATGTCTCAAAAAGCAAACTTTGTAGGCAAGGAAAAAATACTTCCAAATTTTAGAGTCTAACCCAGGACCATCGCCTGATCGTGGCCGTCCGTTCAACCAACTGCATAGTAGACAGGACACCATAGCAGTTGGCAGCACAAGGGCGCGTGCACGAACAAAAACTTTGAACTCGCGAAGGTTGGTCATTCAGCTACACATACAGGGTGTTTTTTTAGAGCACACGAGATCCTAGGCGAGGTGGACATACCTTGCCGCTAATAACGTGAGCTCAAGAAGGCTAATTAATCAAAATTAATTAATTAACATCTTATTGTTGCTTTCGGAAGAGTTGTCTAAATGGCAAATTTGGAGGCAGTGACATTCTCATGCACACCCATTTTTTAAAGCTGTAGAAAATCGCACCTAATAAGAGATATTCATCATCAAGTTCCAAAGCTCAATTGAGGAAATGAGGAAGAAGAAAAGTGAAGTCTGAATGGTAGCATAACGCAGTAAATCCTGACTCGACACACAGCCTTACATGCTTGAAAATTAAGGCAAAGCGTGCCTCTAAGGCACTAATAAAATAAACTAAGTAATAAATCTTTTTTAATTAGTCTTCTGAAGCTCACGTTATTCGCGGCAAGGTATGTCCAGTTCCCCCAGGAACTCCTCTGCAAAAATGCAAGGTTCGCTGCACTTACAACGTTTCTTTATAAAAAAAAAATGTATTGACTTAAAAAAACACACCTTGTATATTCCACACATATCCTATGTATGATTGCCCTTCAATTAGTGCACTGATTGAAGAAGCGGTCATTGTAAAAAGTACTGCGAGACTTTTTATTCGACGTACGTAAACGCATCGGGAAGTTTTGCTGAGCATGGTGAGGAGGATGCCATTGTCATTAAAATTCCTTAAACTATTCAAGATAATACACACCATATATAAGCTCCTTAGCTTAATAGACAAATCTTTTTAAATAGCTCACTGGAATTGGAAATGGCTCATGCAAGTTCACTTGGCTGCTCCATATAACCCGGCTGCAAAGTAATGTTGCATTTTCAGCTCTTGAATATATGGCCAAAATATAAAAAAGTATCATGTATAATAGTGCAGAGTTGAAAAGGAATGTTTTGAAGTGCAATTATGAAGAAAAACAAACATTTATTGCAGAGTGCAAATGAATGTTAATATAAGTAACTGAAATTTAAATGTAGTCCTACAATACCCCTTAAAAATATCCCCTACAGGAGCTAAACAATGCTGTCCATCGAAAATTTATTTGGACACATCCGCCGAATTTAAAGAGTGCAACCGCTGAGTTAGATCTTTAATTTTGTCAGCTCGTTTTATCCTTTCTAAAACCGTGGATTTCAGACCTTAAGCAAGAAAAACAGTTCAGGTATTAGAGCCAAATTGTCAGCTTCGCATTATTAATGCTAAGCCTTACATGGATGCTTTCAGCAAGGTCACGCAACGTCATTTTCAAATTCTTGGTTCACCCTAACAATCAATTTTCCACTTAAAAATCTGTCAAAATAATGCCACATTCTTACACTTGACCTACTAACCTTTATAATATCTAGAAATCATGAGAATACATGCAGTAGGTAATTAACAAAATTTAAAATAAAACTAAATTTCTTAGTTTTGTGAGGATTGCGAAGTGATAAGCTAACCTAGGATAATTAACACTGTTGCGCAGAGCGACGAAGGGACATGACTTAAGCGAGAAAACAACACCCGACACCTGATCGCAGGCTATTAACTGGTTTATTTTTCAGCAAACGTAGCGTAAATATAGCCTACACACATGCGCAAGGGTGCTCTTCCTGGTCTACCTACGCCCTCTATTGTCAGTGATTATGCTAATAGCTTTATTGCTAAGTGAAATTGATGGCGCGCTGATACATGAGCCCTGTGAGTCCATATTAATGTTGTATGCTTCCATGACTTCTCTTTTTCTTTGGCTGCTACTTTTCAGCAGCATTACCGTCTTGTGGAAGTTAGCCTTGTACTTGCATGAAGCTCAATGAGTGGCTATGTACTCTGGTTCTTGTATCAGACTACAGTTGTAACGATGTTCTCGCATTCTGTCATTTACGCACCTGCCTGCTTGGCCCACGAGTTTGCGAAGTTTTGCGAAGAGGCAGGCGTCCAGAAGCTGGAAAAGGCACTCAGAGCAAGTAAGGGTTTAACCTTGACACCATCCTTCTTCGCAAAAACCTACAAAACAGGAACTCCTTTCAGAGCGATTGTGGAAGACATTGGAACCTGGCAGAGTACTGGCTGTACCTCCAAAACAATTGGTTAAGCTTAAGGTCAAGGATCCTTTCCTGATCACAAATTCTGAAGAAGTTGTAGCTTTTCTGAGGATCAGCGAGCCCTTACGTGATTTTTCTGTGGACGTCACGGACATGTTTTACCAGCTCCCACAGGAAGTTGCCATCATGGTAGTTGAAGAGGGCATTGACTCATATGATGTAACATTCTAGAACCAATGTGGAACCATGGCACGTCGAACAAGTTTATCGACCTCCTGCACATCCACTAAGAGTCCCTGTTTCTGTGCTGCAATGACAAGACCTACCTGCAAAAAGATGGCATTTGCTTGGTTCCCTGATCGCCCCTGTTCTCTGTGAACTGTTCCTGGACAGAGGAAACTGGAAGCTGGCAGAGCCGCTAAAAAAATTAGAGGTAACCAGGTGTTTCAGGTGCGTAGGTGACCTCCTTGTCTATCTACCTGCAGCAAACTTTACTGAGGGCTGTAAGGACGAGGTGCTCAGGCTGTTCCACTATGATCACAGCGGGCTTCAGTTTACATTCGAACTGCCGCGCGAGGATTGCTTTCAATTTCTAGATCTGAATTTAACCTTTGACAAGCAGCACACATGCTGGACCTACAAGACAAGAAGTAAAAAAAGAATTTGGCTGTATGACTCGGGGCACTAAAAAATATTGAAGAGAACTGTTGCCACTGCGTGCCTGATGCAGGCTTTTCGTTTGTTGTCAACTATAAGCCCGGACGTCTGCACAAGGACGCTGACTGCCTTTCTCGTCACCCCGTGGATGCCCCTGATCCTGCTGCGCATGATCCCGTGACCTGCGTGATGGCTTTTACTGACATGACCGACATGCGCGCTGAACAACAACGCGACGAATCCTTACAGCCCATCATCGCCGGAGTGCAATCTGGCAGCACTGACGCCACGTGCCGCATGTTAGTTCTGCACGACGGCATCCTCTACCGCCGCAATATCAACCCTGACGACCCTGAGTTGCTCCTTGTCCTTCCTCGTCATCTGCGATCTGTCGCTCTCGAAAAACTTCACGATTCACCGACGGCGGGACACCTTGACATTTTGCCTACATACGACCGCGTACGATGCCGGTTCTTCTGGCCGGGTCTCTACCGCTCCGTGCGTCGTTATCTCGCAACTTGCGAATTGTGTCAATGCCGGAAGAAACCTCCCCAGCCACCTTTCGGACGACTCCATCCAAATGAAGTTCCCTCTGAACCGTTCTTTCGCGTAGGCCTTGACCTGCTTGGCCCTTTTCCGACGACAACTAGAGGGAATAAGTGGATCGCCGTCGCTACTGATTACGCGACACGCTACGTGATAACAAAGGCGTTGCCGACTAGTTGGGCAAAAGACGTCGCCGATTTTCTCCTCCACGACGTCATTCTCCACCACGGTGCACCTCGACAGTTACTTACAGACCACGGCCGCTCGTTCTTGTCTAGAGTTGTCGACGACCTCCTCCGCCCTTGTGCCACTGAGCAGAAGCTGTCCAACGCCTACCACCAACAAACTAACGGTCTTACGGAACGTCTAAACCAAACAATCGCACAGATACTGTCGATGTACGTCTCCAACAATCACCGCGGCTGGGACGCCACGCTGGCCTACGTGACGTTCGCGTATAACTCGTCCCGACATGACACGACAGGATATTCACCCTTTTATCTTTTGTATGGTCGCGACCCCACATTGCCGTTTGACACCATCCTCCCTTTTGTGCCACATGTTGCAACTGAGTACGCTCGTGAAGTCATCGATCGCGCTCACATGGCACGTCAAGTCGCCCGATCTCGTTTATTAGCCTCGCAGCATACGCAAAAAGAACGTTATGACCGGTGCCATCGCGATGTTACGTTCGCGCCAGGTGCTTGGGTGCTCCTTTGGTCACCATGTCGTCGGGTTGGCCTCTCCCAGAAACTACTCTCTCTCGCTACACAGGGCTTTACGAAGTCCTACGTCAAGTTAGCCATGTAAATTACGCGATTGCGCCACTACAGTTGATGCATCCTCAAGTCCAACGCCTGTTCACGTCGTCCACGTTTCGCGGCTCAAGCCATACTTCGCTCGCAATTCTTCGCCTACCAGGCGCCGAGACGGCGCTTCACCACCCGGGGGTCCTGTTACGAAAGGATGAAAGAAGAGAGGAATAAGAAGATCGCGGGGCGCTGGCTACTGCGTGTTGTTGGTGTTAGCCATCTTAACTACTCTGACTCATTTTGTATATATATTGTAAATACAATCTTCTATACTCCCAACATCCCCGTAACAATATTTTCACAAACAACGGTTAAATTTGTTAATTTTCGCTTTTCATTCCTGTCTGGCTGTTGCCTATGCTCTCTCCCTTAGTAGATCGCTTAATTTCTCAACTTCTTGGACTCTTGTTTCCAGTTGCCAATTTTGCACGAAAAGTGTCGTTAAGGGAAAAACTAGACGAGGTAACGGCCGGGTGACAGTCATATTGCTTATGTGTTTAACGGTTATTGCAGGGTTTGATGATGAACGCTGTTTCGCATTATTTTATTTTCCCCCTTATCTAACCCATATCGCGGTTATATGGTTCCGAGGATCTGCCAGTATCGCGACGAGCCGTACGTCACTCGAATAAATAAGGAAGCAAAAGAAAAAGTTAAACGCAACTGGCGTTTTCTCCGGCCGCAGCTCGTTCCACGAGCATACCGACCAGCTGACTACGAGCCGAAGCCCTTTCCTGGTCTCTGGATCAGTCTAAACAAAGAAGGTTGAACTAAAGAAGCAACAGGGATGCGCATGACCGTTGAATACATGGTGACAACTGAACGAATCTCGAGTTAATCGCTCGGGAACCGAATCGATGAGAAAACTGGCCTTCGCACCCCAGGAGATGCCGATAACTACCGCCATCCAAAAGGAGTGAAAAAGGCAACAAAATGTTGACCGCCGAATAACTGTCTTTGTCTAAAGATTGATTTGGCGGTGCTTTAGGAATGTGTCTGAGGAGTGGTGGGGGGGGGGGGGGGGGGGGGCGGGGAGGGGGCGAGGTATGCCGATTAATTTCGGGTGGGGGGGATCCCCCCCCTCATTGGTACGTGCCTGGTGTCCGATTCGGTTTTTGAATCGAATAGTGACTGTTCTTAAATATGAATATTTTTTGAATACTCGCAGAATATTTCAACACATCAACCGTGCCTCAATAAACATAAAATTAGAGCAAAGTTACAGTAAATTTTCACTCCTGCGGGCATATTATAGATATAGAGGGTGCTCAAAGTTAGACTTGCCGTGTTAAAAAAGAATGCGAAGAGGAGTACACAGAAGCCATTTGTCTACCTAGGTTATGCGGCCAGGCAGTAGCAAACTGTGAGGATAATTGTCGTCGTAATGTCAGTATTTAATTAAATTCGATATTTAACTTTCTATTTACTGCAGTTAGCATGTATGTTGATACTGAAAACTCAGAGGCGGTGCGATTTGGTGACTATTCCATTTTTTACAATTTTAGTAGCGCGCCTGTGTCCTGAGATATGCAAGTCTGAAATTTCAGCCCAAGCCGTCTAATTACGCATGCGAGGATCCTCCCTATAGTGTGGCGCAGCTGTTGCGTATGGCGCTCGATCCGTCTGACAAGAATGTGGGGGGATAGGCGACTGTGATTACTTTTCGTTTTCGGCCAGCGTTTCCGTTCTTGGCCAGCGAAACCGAAGAATGCCTGTGCGGGCGACATTGGACGAGCCCTGTTTCTTTGAGAAATTGCTAGTAGAGTGGGTGACAAGACGTCGCGCCACTTAAGACTTCGTATGCCTCAGGTGCAGTGATACTGCTCTGCCTCTTTTTAGTAATAGGATGCTTTGTTTGCAGATTGCTTGAAATTAATGCCATTTCACAAGACAAAGCGACAGCGTCAGCTGCCATACAGCACATTATTAACCACTAAAGATTCCAGGGCGCCTTGCACAAGCGTAAAGAGAATTTACGACCCTGTATTGTCAGCGCTTAGGAAACGTGGGTTAATGGCCCATATTTTCTATGTTATCTTTTTAAAATTAGAACGCATCTACCAGTCCTCATGACGGAGCATGAAATTGTGCCCACGTAGTCAAATTCATATTTATTTAGTTACACACAGGTCTGATTCCGGCATTACTTCGGAAGAAGTGGGAAAACAACAACAACAACAACAACAAGTACATTGTAATTAGATGGGCTGCTTAGAAACAAAACATACACACACTTTAGAAATTTGCTTCAAATATACCATTGCTTACACAATATGAGTTTCGAGTGATATGAAATCTTACTCAACTTAGAATTATGATAATCGCCAAGAAATGTTCGAAATGCTTGCCTTCCGCCGCAACACACTACATGAACTGCTCGCGCATCGAGTCGACAACTCCGCGCAGCATTTCCGGGTCGATGCTTCTTCAGGCGGTAACTATTCACATCTTCATGACGTTGACATCGGTGGGCTCAACTGCGTAAACGCGATCTTTCACGTAGCCCCACAAAAAGAAGTCCAGTGGAGAGAGATCAGGAGATTCTCGGCGGCCAAAACATCTCTCCTTCGCGTCCAATCCACTATCGTGGAAAGTTACACTTTAAACAGTTCTTTGCAGTGGAGGAGAAATGTGGTGTGGCCCCGTCATGCTGGAACCAAACTTACCGCAGTTCGTTGAGAGGGAGACTTGAGGCAAATTTATCGACGACACCAGCAAGAATTTCGTGCGCATAGTTCTTTCCATCGAGGTTCCCTTCGAAGAAGTGAAGGCCAATGATTCTGTGCCCAAGCAGGCACGTCCCCAGGGGGGGGGGAGCGCCCCCCCCTTAATAATAAGCGGCATACCCCTCCACCCCCACTGCCCATGCCACCACTCCTCCCACATATTCCTAAAGCGCCGCCAAATCAACGTTCAGAATTGACACCTATTCAGCGGTCAACAGTTTGGTGCCCTTTTCACTCCTTTTGGATCGCGGTAGTTATCAGCATCTCCTAGATTGTGAAGGCAAATTTTCTCATTGATTCGGTGCCCGCGCGATTAACTCGAGGTGCGTTCAGTCGTCACCATCTATTGCAATGGTCCCGCGCATCGCTGTAGCTCCGTTAGTTCAACATTCTTTGTTTAGACTGATCCAGGGACCAGGAAAGGGATTCAGTTCGTAGTGAGCTGGTCTGTATGTGGCCGGAGAAAATGCCAGTTGCGTTTAACTTTTCCTTGCGCCTCATTAATTTCTCGAGTGACGGCTCGCCGCGACGCTGGCAGATCCTCGAAACCATATACCCGCGATATGGATTAGATAAGGTGGAAAATAAAATAGTGCGAGACAGCCTCCATCATGAAACCCTGCAATAACCAGTAAACCCATAAGCAATATGACTGTCACCCGTTAACTCGTCTGCTTTTTGCCTAATTGTACAGCACTTTTCGTGCAAAATTGACAACTGGAAACAAGAGTCGCAAGGAGTTGAGAAATTAAGCGATCTACTAAGGGAGAGAGAAGAGGCAACAGCCAAACAGGAATGAAAAGCTAAAATTAACAAATTTAACCGTTGTTTATGAAGATATTTATAGATCAACGTCTTTTTACTTAAAAAGGAAGTAGAAAAAAACGCCGCCGGAAGTGGAGAACAATTCCGTGTGTTTTGAATGACGCTTCTACAGTTATCAGTCGAGCCGCCTGACGTAGCCACTTCTCTGCTGTGCTTATGTAGGTGTTTTTCTAACCTAACGTGGTGGGCGCAGTATGTCTAGAACCGCAGCGTCATGCACTCTACGCCGTTGTACGGGACTGGCGGCCACGCATATTTACGTAACTTCCCAAATAGCAATACGAGTCTGCTTTGGCAGTTGATAGAGCAGTAAATGAGGGCTCCAAAAGACCCCCCCCCCCCCCTCCTATGATTGTTCCGCAGATATATATTTCTCTATAATTCTTCCAGAGCTAATTCAAAAAACACTACTATACTCGGATACAACCTAAGCCTGCATTGAAGCTCCGCCCATGCCCTCATAACCACCAGCCACTGTTCCTCCTCGAGGCTGCAAATAATTCGTACTTCAAACTTTTCCTGTTGCCCAAATAAGGTGGTAACCACAAAAATAAAATTATTTGCGCGAAATTTTATACGTTTTCCGTCGCTTATTATAGTGGAATGGAGAAAACCTAATTTTTTATTGAACTCAAATTAAATGCTTGCTTCGCTGAAACTATTTATTGTCAAGTTTCACTTCAGTTGATAGTGAAGTTTCATGACTTCATCAGTGAAATCAACTGTAGCACAGACTTTTGAACAACTTATTTCATTTCTCTTTCGCGGGTTTACACGCCTTTATGGCGAATGGTGGGCGTTATTCACATTTGTACTAGTAAAGGTAACCCCCCCCCCCCCCCCTCATTTGCATAGTAAAGTTACCTTGGTTTGGACCCCTCCCGAAAAAAAAAAAATCTGGGTACGTGCCTGTCCCCAAGTATGCCGCACCACATTGCCACATGGTGTGGCGCAGCAAGACACTGAAGAAGAGGAGAACGAGGTTCGTCTCGGCATCGCGCGTCGCCGCTTGCGTTTTCGTAAAGTGCAACCGCCTGTATCTTGATTCAGCTTGTATACTCCAGCAGGGTATACGCGACAATTTGGTGGAGGTGCTGGGTACACTCAACTTATGCAGGAGACCCCACTGGGCAGCAAGAACCTCGCCCCACAGTTGGAGTTGACTCCAGTTCACCGCACAAGCCGGCGAATCCGAGGCCTCGCCTCAGAAGTTGGAAACCTCCAGGAAAAAGTGATGACTGCGACCACTGCGACTTCTATGGAACGGGTGACACCAACTTATCTAACGCTGCTGAACCCCCAAGTGCCAACGGCTTTTCATGGCGACACATTTGAAGACGTGGAAGACTGGCTGGCGGAGTTCGAGCGCGTGGCTGCGTTTAACGAGTGGAACAACAACGCCAAACTCAGGAACGTCTACTTGAGCCTCCAGGACGGTGCTCGCACGTGGTTTATGAACCGCGAAAGTGCCCTGTCATCCTGGCCTAAGTTCCAGCGCAAGCTACTGGAGACTTACTCCAGCCCCGATCGCCGAGAAGAAGCGGAGCGGGCACTTCAGTCACGCGTTCAAAAGCCCAACGAGAGCGTCACGATGTACGTGGAGGACATGACGCGTCTCTTTCAGCGTGCCGATCCGAGCATGTCGGAAGAGAAGAAGGTGCGTCATCTGATGAGAGGCGTAAAGGAGCAGCTCTTTGGCGGCCTGGTTCGGAATACGCCCAAGACTGTTGCGGAGTTCCTCACCGGAGACACCGCGATGGAGAAGACCCTTCAGCAACGGTCGAACTTGTACAACCGACAAGTAAATGCCGCCTGCGCTCCGGATACGCCGGCAGGCTTAGAGTGCGACGTCGCCTTGCTTTGCGAGCTGATTCGCTCAGTGGTTCGCGATGAGCTGCAGAAGCACCACGGCACGTCGCCACCTCCAGTCAGCTCCCTGGCCAGCGTCGTACGCAACGAAGTACAGCAGGCACTGCAGGCATCTCTTTCCAGCAGTGAAGCACCACCTCTACCAAGCGAATCCCGGCGCAAGACGTACACAGAAACATTACTGAGCCCCGTCCAAGCTTTCGCACCTACTTATGTGGCGCCGCCAGTCGCGTTGCAATCGGCGCAAGCCGCTCCGACAACTCCGCTACCGTATTTCGACGATCGCCGAACACCCGCGAGGAAATCAGAGGTTTGGCGAGCACCCGATCGACGACCGCTGTGCTACCACTGCGGCGAAGCTGGTCATGTGTACGGGAGTGCCCCTACCGATGACTCGGACTGCGGGGTTTTTCTATCGATTCACCTCGACCTAGGTTCGGCCAAAGGCCACCCGACATCGCAGAATTCCCCGAACAGCAGCGCAGACCGGGCCCATCGCAGCGGCAGTCACGCTCACCCTCACCACGGCGATATTTCCCTGCTCGCGATACCACCTCGAGGACGACGCAAGGGCGATCACCAAGTCCACGCCGGGAAAACTGACGTCAGCGACTTTCCGTGGCGAGGCCGCTGATACTCGACGCGCTCAAGACCTCGTATCGTGCCGACCGCAGAATAACGAAAACACGATGACGCCAGAACCAGTTTCCGCGAACAAGATATCACTGGACATACCTGTGTTGATCGACGGAAAAAAAGTGAGTGCACTTGTAGATACCGGCGCCGATTACTCTATTCTTTCCACTCTACTCTTTCCAGCGAATGATGGACACCGTTCTCGCTGGTCTGAAGTGGCAAAGCTGCCTCGTCTACCTCGACGACGTGGAAGGTTCTTTCGGCGACATTTGACGACCACCTGAAACGACTGCGGCAAGTTCTCGAAGCCATCCGATCGGCTAGCCTCACCCTTAAGCCTCAGAAGTGTCATTTCGGCTACAATGAGCTGATGTTTCTCGGACACGTGGTCAGCGCGTAAGGCGTTAGCCCCGATCCCGCGAAAACTGCCGCTGTATCCTCGTTTCCAACACCGACCGACAAGAAAGGTATCCGACGCTTCCTGGGCCCTTGCGCATACTACCGGCGTTTCATCGAAAATTTTTCGAAGATGGCGGAGCCGCTGACTCGCCTCACGAGGAACGATGTATCGTTCGTCTGGTCCTCAGAGCAAGAGACAGCTTTCACCGAGCTTCGACAGCGTCTGGTGTCCGCACCAGTTTTGGCCCACTTTGACGAGGAGGCGGACACGGAAGTTCATACAGACGCCAGTAACGTTGGTCTTGGTGCGGTGCTTGTACAACGGCAGGAAGGTATTGAAAGAGTGATCGCCTACGCAAGTCGCACACTATCGCGTGCAGAGACCAACTACACCACCACGGAGAAAGAGTGTCTTGCCGTAGTATGGTCGCTGGCCAAATTTCGACCTTACCTTTACGGCCGCCCATTCAAAGTTGTAACTGATCATCACTCGTTATGCTGGCTTGCAAATCTCCGGGACCCTTCTGGACGATTGGCACGGTGGAGTCTACGTCTGCAGGAGTATGACGTAACCATCGTGTACAAGTTAGGCCGCATACACGAAGACGCTGACGCACTCTCGCGCGCCCCTATCGACACTACCGACCACGACATTGAGGATGACGGCGCTTTCCTTGGGGCCGTAAGCGTTACTGATTTGTCCACACGGCAGCGCGCAGACGACGCACTACGGCCTATATTCGAACATCTGGAAGGACGAAACCCATCAATACCCCGGCATATCGCTCGAGGAATGTCGTCTTTTTGTTTACGACATGGCGTCTTATACAAGGAGAACTCCGCTGCCATCAACAAGACCTACCTTTTGGTCGTTCCAGCAGACCTCCGTGCCGAAGTTTTGTTCGCCTGTCATGACGAGCCTACGTCTGGCCATTTGGGTTCTACGCGAACGCTTGATAGAGTGCGCAAATCCTACTACTGGCCGAGACTTGCTGAGTGTGTTAAACGGTACGTCCAAGCCTGCCGTGAATGCCAACGCCGAAAGTCGCCAGCTGTGAAGCCTGCGGGATTGCCGAATTCAATTGACCCGCCTGGCAAACCTTTCGACCAGGTCGGCATGGATCTTCTGGGCCCGTTTCCAGTGTCATCTTCTGGCAACTTGGTGGATAATCGTCGCCACGGACTATTTAACGCGATATGCTGACACAAAGGCGCTGCCTCGAGGCACAGCTACCGAGGTTGCCCAGTTTTTCATACAGAGTATCGTCCTACGGCATGGCGCCCCATCTCACGTCATCACAGACCGAGGCAAAGCCTTTACAGCACAGCTCATTGAAGACGTTATTAAACTCAGCTGCACGACCGATGGAAGGACAACTGCCTATCATCCGCAGACAAACGGCTTGACCGAACGACTGAACAAAACGATGACTGACATGCTGTCTTCGACGTACAGCACAAGACGTGGGACGAGATACTCCCTTACGTAACGTTTGCCTATAATACTGCTACGCAAGAAACAACACGCTTCACGCCGTTTTACCTCGTTTACGGCCATGAAGTGCAGACTATGTTAGAAGCAATGCTGCCGTGCGACAACATCGATCATCTCGACCTCGCCCAAGATGCCGAACTTTTCGTGCAACGCGCGGAAGAAGCCCGTCAGCTTGCCCGAGTGCACATAAAGCAAGAACAGAGCATCGATGCGCACCGTTAAAATCTCCGCTATCGACATGTCGAGTTTCAACCTGGTGATAAAGTTTTGGTCTGGACTCCCGTACGCCGAAAAGGACTATCCGAGAAGCTTTTGAGTCGCTACTTCGGACCTTACAGAGTGTTGCTGCGAATTAGTGACGTGAACTACGAAGTCCTTCCTGACGGAAGTCAGCCTCCCCGACGTCGACAACCGCAATCTGAGATTGTGCACGTTGTGCGGTTGAAACCGTACTATAGCCCCTAATATTCGATGTTTTCAGCCGCTTCGGTTAGTTTTGTGGTTGCTCGTCCATCAGTGCCTTGTGACTATATCGCACACCACAGTGATTGTGACTATAGCCTATGTGTTCTTCCTAGACCATCTCGGCGCTCTCAGGTCAAGCCTATGTATGCTTTCATTCTTCTTTTCCTTTTTTTTTGTAGCGGGGGTAATGCCACATGGCGTGGAGCAGCAAGAGACTGAAGAAGAGGAGAACGAGGTTCAACTCAGCATCGCGCGTCGCCACTTGCGTTTTTGTAAAGTGCAACCGCCTGTATCTTGATTCAGCTTGTATACTCCAGCAGGGTATACGCGACAATATGAATTTGGTAGTTGTGTTGTCGCAGCCAGTGAGTAAATCCTTGCGACCAGTAGTAAGCATTGTAAAAGTTCACTCTGCCGTTCCTGCAAAATCGAGCCTCATCAGTCCAAATCACTCTTTGTACGAAATCCTTATCTTGGTCAATTTTTATTAGGGCTCAATTACAAAAGTCTCCCCGTTTTTCGAAGTTGGCCTCACTTAGGTCCTGATCAACACTCACATGGTATGGATGAAATTGGTGCTTTTTTAGAACGTTGTGCACTGTTCTCACGCTTTTTCCGCATTGTTTAGAAATCTCTCTGATGCTTGTATTTGCAATTACATGCACGCAGGCAAGGACGTCAATTTCAAGCTGCTCATCAATGATGCTCTTCTTGGGCTGTCTTTCTTGGTGAACTGAGCCTGTTGTGCGAAAACGTCTGAAAATGCTAACAAATGTTTCTTTGGTTGGAACTCGCCGATCCGGATGGCGAGACGCGTACAGACTCATTGCTAATGAGGCATTGCCGTCATCTTCTCCATTGATAGCACTACATCAATTTTTTCAGCCGTAGAATAGTACCTCGACCCAGACGAAGCAGCCATTTTTCAACGCAGAAGATCCCAACGCAGGGCTTGCTCCTTCAACAGGCCCAGCTTAGTCAAGGCAATCAATGGCAAAGGCAAATGCACATAATCAAAGCTCAAGTGTTCACTCGATGCGATTGCAAGGCCATGTCTGATCTGTTGGGCACATTGGAAAAACCGCGAGGAATTAAAAAAGAATTATCAGGCAATGAAGTGCACTACTCATGCCAGTTCACAGTCGTCCTTCTATTTGAAAGCAGTTTTTCAGGCGTAGGCAATGCAGGGCCTTTAAATCACGCACTTCGGACAGGTACAGCGTCCTGGGACACCGCTGGCAACTAAGGTGCTGCCAGGCAGCTGTCACCTTTGTTTCATGCTTAGCGCTCGCATGACTTTGAGCCTCCGGAATGCAAAAAAAAAAAAAAAGCCAGTATCGTAATCCTGCGGTGCCACCTGCACAGTACGTGCACAGTGGCATCGCGCTTTGTCGCCAACTCTGCAAGTCGTTGCTTCAAAGAAGAGCTCGGCCAAGCCGCCACGCAAATTCATCCTTCGGTTTCGCTGGCTACGAACGAAAACGATGGTGAAGAACGAAAAGTAATCACCGTCGCCTGTCACCTCGCATTCTTGTCAGACGGAGCGTCGTACGCAACAGCTGCGTCACACTAGGGAGGGGCCTCATAGCGGCGCCGCAGTCTCGCATGCGTAATTAGACGGCTTGGGCTGAAATTTAAGACGTGCATATCTCGGGACACAGGCGCGCTACTAAAATTGTACAAGATGGAATAGTCACCAAATGACACCGCCTCTGAATTTTCAACATAAACATAGATTCTAACTGCAGCAAATGAAATGTTAATTATCGAATTATTAATTAAATACTGACATTACGACGACAGTTATCCTCCCAGTTTGCGACCACCTGGCCGCATAACCTAGGTAGACAAATGGCTTCTGTGTAGACCTTTTCGCATTTTTTTTTAAAAACCCGGAAAGTCTAACTTTGAACACCCTGTATATATAAACATGAGAACATGTGTCGTGGAGCAGGCTACGTACGTCACTTACGTAGCCATACTTTACAGGCTGTACAGCGATCATTCGCGCAATCTGAAGAGCCCTGTGCATGCGAAGGAACTACTTGTTTGCGTTTAATGCTCCATTTGCGCTTTTAATAAACAACGCTTCATAACGTACTATGTAATGACAGAAACCTGCTAACGTTAAGAATACTGAGGTGTGAACATCGTTTCATATCAATTGTGGTAACGGCTGTTCATTATTGGAAAAAGTATTCGATGTTCGATTTGATTCCATTCGCTTCTGGCACTATTTGATTCGTGTTCGATTCGGTTTTGAAAATCACCCTTCGCACACCGATATTTCTGAACAAGCACGCGCACACCCCGCGTGAAGGTCTCACTGAGCGCTCAATTCTTATCCGTATAAAACGCAACATCAAGTTATGGTCACGAGTCGGAACAAACGTGAACATTAAAGCCTAGATATACTATGCTGAGTAGCAAAAGTGTGACAGGAGCATTGCAGAAGTATAGAACAGTTTTACAAGGCCGCTTGAAAAGCTAAAAAAAGCCCCAGTTTCGCCCGAAAGGCAAAGCACCGGTTGCGATAGCAAGTCAGAAGATAGGTATACGAAGTAAAGATAGTAGTTTTATCGACCGTATAAACTTGTAAACATTAAATTACTAACTAAATTAACAAGCACGGTGTCACGCGCACATGAACACAGCTCGCTCGATGAGGGGGGAAAACTCGCTGTCAAAATGCTGGAGTGACGAATCGCGGCAGCAACAGCGATAGAATTGACCTTCGTGATTCTCTCGGGTCAACGAGAACGTAACATCGAAAGCATAGCGCACACGAAACTACCGGCACTACGCTTTTTACATTTTCACAATTGCTAGTAGGTACAGCGGGGCGGGGCGTTTCTCGCGGCGCTCGACGTTTCTGGGCAGGCGCGAGTAAGAGCAGGTGCGAGAGAGAAAATCTGGGGGCCTTTACTACTTGAATATGTGACTCGGCCTAGGCACTACGGAGGAGGTTTCTTAGCGTGTGCTGTATGCGTTTGTTCCCTAGATATGCCGGCATTGCGGAGTGCGGTCGAGTTTGTTTACACTCAGCCGCTGGCTGCCCGCACGGTGAAGCAATGAGCACGAACGCCCCATTTGGTGATCGCTGTCTGAGAGGGCAAGGTTCTGACTGGTGTTGTATAATTAGCGGTCGCTTTTTTTCGTCGCGACGATAGATTGAATTTTTTACAAGCACTGCTCCAGGAGGGCATATGTAACCGGCAAACGGAGGCCTCAGGAGAGCACCTGAGGTTATAATAAAGGAGGCTGCGCAGGATCTCCAGGGCACCCAAGTGGTAGCGGGGGGATCAAAGCTGTAAGCAGGGCGGCCCCTGGATTGGGGCCGCGAAGGCCGAAGCGTGCCAGGGAGTATTCGCATAAAAAAATTGGCTGTTCGCCACCCTCGCCGCACACCCGTGCCTCGCGCGCGACAGGGCAGGGCGCGCTTCCGCCCGGCCTTCCTTTAGCCTTCCTCGCTCGCACACGCGAGATTGAGCCACGTTCCCCCGCTCACCCTTGCGCGCTTTCACTCGCACATACAGCATACAGCGCAAGGCAATTTTATCGCCCTTGGACTTATACGGAACCTCACGGCGACGCCAACAGAAACGGCAGTATTGCGCTTGGTGTGTATATAATTGCTGTAGCAATAATATCGCTGAGAGTTTGTGTGCCCAAGAGAAACACATGTACGACAGAGTTGTGCCTGCTCACGAAGAGATGGTCTATTAAAGTTGATATGCAGGCTTCGATCTTCTATGGATAAATACATTTGCATAACTGTCTTTAATTCAGGATAATTTAAGCTCTGGGTAAAACCCAAAACACTGCCCCCTAAGCGTACTTGGAAACTTGTAGCAGAATTCCAGTCTCTTTGCGGACTATATCATGCACAGACCAGAACAGCCAGTGTGTTATGTTCGCATTCTGATTGCAGAACCCTTGTCGTAGAAGACTGGAACGAGCAGATACAGTAAAGGAGGGGGGGGGGGGGGGGCAAGTTTACTGTCTAAGGCTGTTTCAACATCAGGGGGTGGGGGGAGGTCTGGGACCCCAGCTCTGGGTCCGTCAGTGACAGAAGGGTAGCATCACGTGGCGATGTAGTTAAGAGGCTTCTGCATCGACTGGGTGGCCTCGCTTAGCGCTCAATTTGAAATGCATACACGAGAAGCCTCGGTTTCCAAGATCGCGGACGATCTTCGCCGGTGGCATCTCTGTCGCCTTTTCGTTGGTTGAGCAAAGAGAGAGAGAGTGAAGAATACAGGAAGGCAGGGATGTTAACCAGTCAATAGTCTGGTTGGCTACCCTACACTGGGGGAAGGGAGAAGGGGAAGAGAAAGAAGGGAGAGAGAAGGTGTAGGTACGTTTACGGACAGCACTTCAGTTAAAGTCGCTCGAGCAAACCAGAAGTTCTGAGAAAACACAAAAGTGCCTTCACTGCCTGCTGAGCCGATGATCGGTCGGGACGGTGCTCTAATATTGTCTGTTCACTCAGAGGACGATCGTCTAGTTTCCTCAATGTGTCGGACAAATACTGTCTTTGTGCTTGAAATTGAGGACAATGGCACAATATGTGGTCAATGTTCTCCTCGCATGCGCAAACATCACATGCAGGACTATCAGCCATTCCAATTAGTGCTGAGTAGGCATTCGTGAAGGCCACTCCAAGCCATAACCGACACAGAAGAGACGCTTCACGCCGGTGCACACCGGCTGGAGGTCTGAGTTGAAGTGATGGGTTTAGTCGGTGCAGTCTTGTGCGCCTTGTATGTACGGTATTCCACTCTGCTAAGGAGATTGTGTGTGTGTGCAAAATACCAAATGTGCACGGCAGGGTGGAAAACGCAGTGACTTTTGCATCACCTGGCTGGCGTCAGCTGGCGTTGAAAGAAAAACAGTTGTGTTAATCAGGCTGGAGAGGGCCTGTGCGATTCCCATGTTCAGTGAAGCTTTCTTTGCGGCGTCCGAAAGTTAGGTGCTTTGGTCGGCGACGGCGCTGTGTTTATCCAAGGAGCTCCGTAGTGTCTGAAGACTGTTGTGGAACGCTTTCGTCGCCAGAATCCGCTGCGCATTTCTTGTCGTGACACGTCCTTTCTTCTTACGTGCCAACCTAAGCTTCGACTGCACTGGTTGCCATGGTGCGTGGGGTCTGCGTGATTCTTCGCTAAGTTCGCTGGTTGGAAACATGCGCTCCTGTGGCGTGACCTATATGTGCGCTGCAGGCCTACCCACTTAATGACATGCAGGCTTAAAGAAAAGAACGTCGCACGTAGCAAACAACACGCAGCATTCATTAACGCTTATTACAGCACTCTGCATAATGAGAGACGCGACGAGCACGGGTTGCTCGAACGTTGCCAGCTGCAACATGACGCTTCACAGAACGCGCGCATATGGCGGAACCGCACGCCGTTTTCTTCCATTTTTTTTTCCTTTTCCGAAAGCACCTACCTCTTGTTTTGTGCACATATTGGCTAAAGTCGGAGGCAGGATGCTTACATTTGGGGCCATAAATGAAACAATGCACTAACGCCCGAGTAAGATATGTACTGTTTATTTTGTAGTGTAACTAAAAATGAAGCCGCTCAAAGCCATTCCGAATAATGCGTCAATGAATTACGGCTTGCTCAGTAAGTAAATGACTGGTCGTCGTCTCTGTTTTCTACTAAATTGTCACTCAGTGTGAAGTCCTTTGTGAGCCCTGGGAGGCCATCCTCGCTCTTGCTGTCCTCGAGACCCAGAAGGGCCTCCTGGATCAACTCGGAGGGTCGCGGTGGCCACTGGAGTCTTGGAATAGGGACCCACTCTGCACCGCTCCCTCCCGCCTCCCCTCCCCCTCCTTTTTTTTTCTATCAGTAAATGTTTATTCCTCTTCCTCTGTGCGGCAGCTGCTGTCCTATGTTGCTATAGCGTGGTGTCGCATAACCGCTGGAAGTATTTTGCTCCATGGAGCGTCTTTCCACAACAATTGCCGAAAGCCCTCAGATGAAGAAAAAGAAAGAAATATAGAAAGAAAGAAATAGAGAAAGAAAGAAATAGAGAAAGAAAGAAAGAAGGAAAGAAAGAAAAAAAGAAAGAAAGAAAGAAAGAAAGAAAGAAAGAAAGAAAGAAAGAAAGAAAGGTGAGATAAAGTACTGTGCTTAAATTCGTGTACATTTTTGTTCACGCTCTTCTGTACATATAAAACACGGGGGAATTTAAAAAAAAATTGGGGGGCGTACGGATGTGACGCAAGGTGTAGAATTATCATTTTTAAATCTACAGCAACCAGTCGAAATCGGACAGCGATGACAGAATTCAGAATGATTTTATGATTAATTCAAACAAATATAGCCACGAGAAAAAGAAAAGCGTAGTAACGGGAGAAAGATAAAGAAGTATACACTAACCGAGTTACGGCTTAAGTGCAGATTGCCATGTGTGCTTGTTTATCTACTAAAAGCGAGAATAAAGGTTATTCAGATGCCAATAGAAACCGGCGCTTGAGGTGGAGTGGCAGGATTTTGTAATTTTTCGATGCCGAGGTGCCGGCTGCGTTGGAGTCACGACTGCATGCCTCAATCGCGTTCAATGCAGGAAAAATTTATCGAATATTCCTGTCTTACTGGCGCATAACACCATAAATATACATAGTTTCCGTGCTCGCTTTTTTCGTTCCTGTTGACGCTGCCATCGTTCACGTCTCTCCTGTCAGAGGCAGGTTGCGATGAAACGGAAGCGACGATATAGCTTCATTAGACAGGTGAACGCGCAGACGTGAGCATGTCAGTGTCCGTATCAGGAAAAGAGCCAATAAAAGACTATTTCTTCAACACCATTACACTGAAGAACTTCAGCTGTGACAGACTCGCCGACTTCCTCCTCATGGAAGTAGTCATTGCTCTCCACGACAGTGCCATTCGTGCTTCATGGCAGCTGGATGGTTCAGTCGTAATTGATTGGTAGAATGCTACGGAAATTTCATTCAGGTTGGTTTCTAGCGAGTAGTACTTTAGCGTAACATTTATGAGTAACAATAACTTTTATGAGAAGCGCAGTATTTCACACGCGCTGCAGGCGTGGCCCAAATTGTTCACCACGAACTGACGACTGAATTGATTTGCAGCCGACGCAAACTGCATTGCTTGTCATTTGACGTCGCCGCCTCATTGCAGACCCTAATGATTCAAGTCTAGCTTCTTAACTGCGGCTCCGGGTTCTCGCGTTGATGCGGTCTCGGAATCCCGCAGACTCTCAGCTTCAGCCCGCCAGGGCTGAAGCTGAGAGTCTGCGAACGCCGAGCGCTCTAGTACGATCTATATTACGTTGTCGCATAACTAGTGCATTTTAAATACATTTGCAGCAAGTTCGAAGTCTGGGGTCAAGTTGCTTTTTAAACAAGCATCCAGGATTTGCACGTATGTTCACCTCTGCCCTCATATTCACTGACGCAGTAGTCAAAAACAAAGAGGAGGAGGAGGAGGAGGAGGAGGAGGAGGAGGAGGAGGAGGAGTGTTGCTTGCTGCAGGCGGACCTATAGCCTTGCAAAAGTTGCGGGCAATTGCTCCGCCTGAACGCCACCTATAAACCGCGATATGTCCTGAAACACTTCGTAGTATGACTAAACAACACCAGGTTACAAAAACAAGTTGACTCGGAGCTTCCGCAAGGATGCTGAAATCGCGACGCTTTCACATGTCTTAGAAGACACGATTGTGGTGAAGTCTAGCAGCCCACGTGACATTTAGAGTCGGCAGCATGTACGCTGTTGCGTTGGTTCCATTCTCTTTGTCAACAGAGCCTTTGGTGTACAACTAGAGATGCCTGTCATATATTTTGTTGAGGTATTCTACCACGAAATATTTTGCCTTTGCGACAGGTATAAGCCGCTTGGCGCGAATATGCGGAATGTCGAGTTGACATTCGGCACTCTCATATGACCACGGTTGTTTCTGACGGTCTAACTTTTTAGTAAATTGATCTTTTAGTTAGTGATTCCAAGTCAGCCCTGAATTGCATACAAAACCCGATGCGCCAGGGACCCGATAAAGAAATGGTCTCTTAAATTCGGCAGATATATCATAGCAGCTATGACAAAGGACATAACATAATCTTCCAACGGCTTCCAGGACATTGCAACATCAGCGGGAATAACCACGCCGACAAAGCCGCACGACCTGCACATGAAAGTGGTCAATGTGTCTTAAATCCGCTTTCGCGAACAGATGCTGCGGATGGCCTGCGATTGATGTCCCGCGAATGAACTTTTCCCCTGTGGTACTGAGCGTTTTCACAATGTGTAGTTTGCGTTCGTTGTCTCCGGATATACAGATGCATCTACCACCACCACGTGAACAGAACATGCCGTACCGTCTTTGGCTCAGTGGTTTGTGACCCTCACGCCTTCAGCGACGTTTTGGCAATTGCATGTGTTCATTCCGTGTCTCATGTTCGGTCGCGTAATCTTATTTTATTAAACCCCTGCGCTTGTTTTTACATCACCTCTCGTCTCGTTGGTTTGTCAGGAGTGGAACTTGTCACCGGCCAGCAGTCGAACCACCCGCAAACGCACGCAGGGTGGGTTTGTTGTCGCCCCACCCCTTCCGTTTCGCAGTGTGCAATTAACTTAGCCGCCATATTTTGACAATGACGAAGCAACGCTCACCTAGCTTCTTTGGTTGAAGCATGTTTGCAGTGCGAGAGCAGGAGCAGCTCTGGTGAGTGGCGAGTGGCGCCCAAGTGTCCACTCAATGCACCAATGAGTGCGGGCCTCCGTGCCAGGTGCGCGGTAGCTGCGCCTCTAGCGCGTGAAAGGGGCGGCGCTTCGGACTTGGTTGCGGGCGATGCGGCTTCGCACTTAGAGAACTCAGAACTCCGAAATTATGATGTGGTCCCGATGCTGAGCTTAAATGAAGCCTTACAACATAAATAATAACTCTTATGCCTTCCTTTTTGCAATGGCCAACAGCCCCACGTGCGACACATGCGGCTGTGAAGAGACGCTCGCACACATTATCTGTGTCTGCCTATGCTTTAATGCCGAGAGCCAAGTGATGTGCAGAGCGATGGACCAGTTGGACAACCGTCCAGTATTATAACTAAAAGCTTTAGGTCAGTGCTCTCAAACGACATCCGCGCAGAAGGCCTTATTCGCGCTTCTAAGATTCCCGCGGTCTACAGGGCTTCACAAGAGACTTCAATAAGGCCGCGCCCAACTCATCTATAGTGTACAAGGTTTGTTTGTGATCGCCTCCCTCTCTCTATCTCTCCCCATTCCGTTCGCTTTCTCTTTTTATTCCTCTGCTCCCTAGCCCACGCCGGGTAACCAACCGGAACTACACCTCTGCGTAACCTCCCTGCCTTCCTTTGCATCCCTTATCTCTCTTTCTGAGCAAGGTGTGAGAGCTACACGTTAGACGCTGATACGGCATGCATGTTTGAATATGACTCGGTAACCGTTTTTTTCCTCCTCAATGTTCAATCGCTGTTCCAAATAATGTGACCAGTTACCAGAGTTAATAATGGTTACTAGTCGAGAGATTCGAATGCAGCTGTTAGTTGAGTATTATATGCTGATGAAATCTCTGAGAAATGTGTCACTTTAACTACGTTGATTACTTCAAATCGAGAAGGAAGCAATTCAAATGAGACCATAATTGCCGGGCCACCATTTTTATCTTCAAGTATAGATTAAAAGTAGCTCCGCCTTTTAAAAACCACCTGTTCTCATCTTGCGAAAATCGTGTTTGACCATGTTTCAGTGGTTGCCGGATCATTGCAATATCTCCGGCAATGACCTCGCCGAGGAATCTGCCAAAAAAGCTTATGAAGGAACAAAGCTTGCTTCAAAACCTTGATCGGGGATTGATGCAGCCCAGCATTTAAGCAAGCTAGCGCATGATTTGACATTGCAGAAGTGGCACACAATTGACTTTGCTCACCATCGGTTACGTTCACTGGACCCTCTTATGCAACAGCGCCTGTAAGAAAACAGTATTGTGCCGCCTACACGCGGCCGTAGCATTCACCAATGCATACTCGTTCTTTTTTTTAATTTAGTTAAGGAGAGGTTGGTGCCTATGTGTGGCGCAGGCTACTCCTCTTATATGACAGTTATCTTCGGAAAATTGTCGAGAATCTCCAAACTGGACTACTACATGAACGAGAATTCACGTAGTAAGTCTCAGTACTGCAATATAAATAAATGTTAGCGCAATAGAAGAGCTCACATAGCATAAATACTTACAAAACTGAAATGTTCACACACGCAACACATGAGTTCACACACTATAAATGTCCACAAGACCAAGATGCTCACAGAGAAGATGTTGGGCACTTGAATGCCGCACTCTAAATACAATAAATACAAATGCTACATGAACACGAAGACCCAACTAAGTTAAGGGTGCCTGTTAATAATAACAATGCGAGCAATAACTATTGTATGACTTCGTATATTTTTTATATTTTTGATTCCTCCAAAAATTGTACTAAGGCGCGCGCAGTGATTGTTTGAAGTTTTTCTGTTGGCCATGGACCTAAAATTTTTGCCTTAGGATAGTGGCCGTCTATCCAATCCATGTAGTTTTTTCGAAAGGTTTTTGCGGGGAGCATCATGATTTTTACAGTGTAGAAGGTGTTCTGTGTCTTCTTAAGCCTCTTCACAAGAGCATGTAGCACTGTTTTTCTTATCATATATACAGGAAGCTTTTAGTATAGGCTGTGCCTAGTCGAAGCCTATGATCTGTTGTTTCAACAGATCGACTAATTTTAGACGGAACATTGAATTCTATTCTAGGATCTATACTATATAATTGAGAGTTGTGAGCATCATTTATGAAGCAAGTTTCCTTGGACAATCTACCGCATAGCTTGTTCAATAGATATCGCGCCTCACTCGCCGCTACAGGAAGTAGTGATAATTCATTCTACATTGTGCATGTGCCATGTGATCAGCTGTTACATTTACTATGACTTCACAGTGACTTGGAATCCACAGGAAAGTTATGTCGTGTTGTAGATCTAATTTCGCTATGGCGTAGGTCTCCTGTATTTCGTATGTCAATGTGCTGTTTGCTTTTCTTAAGCTGATTTCATGTAACCACAGCAATGAGGCGTTTGAGTCACTCAGAAATACCTAGCAAAGTGGTTCTGACTGTTGACATATGTAACGTAAAGCAGAAAGTATTGCATAAGGTTCTTCCGTTGTGGACGGTGTAAAGTGGCAAAGCATATAAGCCGCTTTCTCTTGGTATGCAAATATACAAAAGGCAGATGTAGAGCTTTGTTTCCAGCATGGTCCATCGGTATGAACGTGAATGCGATCTACGTACTTTGTGTAAAGGGGTGATAAAATTAATTGCTTTATCGCAACCACAGGCATATCACATTAGCGACCTACTCCAGGAATTCAAGTGACTACTTGTGGAATAGCTTGTAGCCATGGGGGATGAGTTGCGCAAGTAGGCCAGTATTCGTAAGCAGGCAGTAAGTTCTGATTGGATTGACCTAGAACGCCGAATGCAATGCCTGCGGTGGCGAGAAAACTGTAGAACGCCATAGTGCTACTGCCCGTCCATCGAAATAAAAGGCTTACCCTCCGCACCACTTTAGGTCATTTAACGGAAAACCTTTCTTGTTGGACAAGATCTCGGGACCATAGTCTCGCATATCACAGCTGCAGAAGGCCACAGAGACGCTGCTGCAATTTCTCAAGGCAACCGGACTGAGCGTCCGTTTGTGATACAGCGTTGAGAATTTGCGCTACGTCGGCGACGTCAACGCTGAAGTTTCTTTCCTTCTCTTAGTATTTTTCTCCCCTTTCCCTTGTCCCGAATGCAGGGATAGCCAACTGATATTAGGCCTGGTAATCTGCCTGCCTTTCATTTATCCTGCTCTCTCTGTCTCTCTATTTGGTGTCTTCAAGATAGTTGAATTTCTATTTCTCGGGGTCTAAGTTTGAAAGCACCGCACTCACAGACAGACGTGATCAGTCTCCAGCTCTCGCTGATAATTTCCTTCTATTTGCGTCTGTACAGATGGCCCAAGCGCAGAGAGTGAAGTGGTTCTAAATATCTTAATTCAGACCAGTCTTTCAGGCGGGAATTCAGTACGCCTACACACGTTCCGCGTCGTCGTCGGTCCTGCAGCATGGCAGAGCTTAACGCGACAATACCGGCTACGCCTAACGGCGCCAATGTATTCCTGCCATGACTTCTTCGGCGGGAAAATATTACCGCGACGTGTTTACGACGTCCTTTCCCGGGACGCGCCGTTCAACTCGGCGCAGCGGAGGAAATGACCGAGGCAAAGTAATACGAGAACGCCAGGCCTCGTCGCAGGAACGAAACAAAACAAGTCTGCACGTGGCACGTAGCGAGCCACGGAGGCGTTCTCGTCTGTCTTGCATCTCGCGCGAGCACACGCGGTGCGTATATAGCCTGCGCGACATTCGCACGAGCGCAAACTCGCCGTCCATCAAGGCCCGTAGATCACGTCGGGTACATGCAGGACGTTTTAGCGCTCCGTGCCTAGCTCTCCGGCACGAGGTACGCAAACAACGACCCGGCGGGAGAGCCTTAAAGACCGCCGCCGTCTCATTGGGCCCGCTAGAAGGGGCCGAGACGAGCGTATATGCGAGCACCGGGGACTCTCCTCCGGCGGTCTCGCCGCCATTGCTCTCAACGCTGTGACTCTCGAGCGGTCGGCCGCGTTGTCGAGCGCGCAGAGATGACACGCCAAAGTCAACATAATCACCAGGCTCTCTCTGGAGCCTCTTTCTTTACCGAGCTCTACGGTTGCACGCGACGCCCATGGGCATGAAGGTGGACCCGCGGGGGTCTTGAGTGGAGACCCAGCGGACGACAGAGAACGTGGATGGATCGATCGATGCCCGAGTCTTATTGTTCCGGTGGGCACTTGCGTCACACTCTAGCCACCGTCTTGCGCTGCGCTTACTTTTGCCAGAAGGCATGGCGGCATCGCCTGAAGAAAACAGAAGGTTCAGGAAATTGCAGAGGCCTTGTCCAGATGCAACAGAAAACGTGGTGAAACAGAGTTCGAATCTCAGTTTCGCATTGAATGAAAATTCGCTCAAACAATGGGGCATTCGGCATAAACTTTATGGTGTGTTTATTCCGTACCCAATACGACCTTCGAACAACCTTTTGTATCTTTGGCTTCGCGCCATTCGAGAAAGAGAGTGCGCTTATTTTAACCGGCGACAAAATTTTTTAAGGTTGCATGGAACAAATCACATGAGCGCATGTATAAATGTGTTCACTGTGCATTCAAAGGCGGTCGTGTACGCACAGCCCCGTCCTCTTAGAAACGCGCCAAAGTGTTATATTGGATTTGTGTGGGGATAACCGTTAGATCCGGTCATGACATCTTCTGTGAGCGGTCTGCCCTCCTACCAGCCTAGAATATCACGCAGGAAATGTTTTCGGTCATCAAAAGAAGGCCGTGTGAAGAAGGTCGCGTAAAGGGGGCCGTGTTTGGTGGTCTCGTCTCAACCGCAAAAGTTAGATGCACTCACTGTCCACTGCCGATATGAAATCAGCAGGCATTTATGAACGCAAAATCATCAACAATAAGCGACTCAGTAACGTTGCCACGCAACGAGATAGACCAGGTGGCAGTCGAAAGCGCAGTGAAGGGTCTAGAGATTGCAGGCGGGAGTGGGTAATTTAAACTGATTTTCCCTGTTGCAATGCAAGATGAAACCACGTCAAGTCGACAGACACTGAAGTCGAGGAAAGCATTAAGAGGATGAAGTGGGCTGGAGGGATTCCTATGTATGCTTTTTTTGGCTTCATTATCAGTTGACTTGATGAGATGGAAAAGATCCAGCCCCCTCGGTTCTCCTTCTTCTCGTTCGCTGTTCCCATCTAGAGTGCGACGAGCAAGTTCGCGAAGATGCCTCGCTCCACGGTCTTGACGAATACAAATGCACGCGATGTACTTGTTGGTCGGCGAAGCGCGCTGCTTCAATGGCACTGTCATTGTCGGTTGTACCTCACTGGCCCGCCAGCCACAGAAATTTTATGGCGCACCCATGTTCAACATCACGGTGCATGGTTATATTCTCTTATTTCGGAACCCTTCATACAAAGTTAAAATTAAGCCTATTGCGAAAGATAAGAGAGAAGTCTGCATTGTTCTCTGTTCCAGAGGTAAAAGATGGGAGAGCTTGTGCGGATGCAAATGTTTCTTTTAGTACCCACTCATCAAGTTACTGTTTATTCCTGTTCTTAACGAGAGAAAGAAAAAAAGCAGATAAAGAAATTATTTCAGTTCGCCATGTATACGTGCGGTAAGGTAGACGAAGAGTCGGCTCTTTATATTTATTTGTTTCATTCAAGGTACCACCAAAGGCCCTCATTACGAGGGTATTACATGGCGTGGGGGTACGTGGGGGGAAGACAGGCAATTGGCCACAGATTATACTTATACATCGTAATGATACAAAAATAAGAAAGCACAAAATAATAATAGAGTCAAAACATAGGTAATATACAAGATGAACCACTAATATTGCACAGAAAACATTAGTGCGTATTATGAGAACATAAGGTAACTGCAATGAAAACCAAACAGCAACGAACATCGAAAGAGAGAGATAAAAAGAAGGAAAGAACAAACACTGTAAAGTCCCAAAATATTATTAATGCGTAAGTTATCCTTATATTTACTGAAATCAAACAAACAAACATCGTTCTAGCCGTAGTTTCCAAGTTGACTATGCGCTCAGTAATTATAGCTTACTTAGGCAAAGTAGACGACTGATGCCCTAATTTCCAGAAGTGGCTTCTCATAACCGATTCAACGATACAAAATTTGTGCTGAAAATCGAGACGTCCTGGTAGACGATTAATATTGCTCAGCCTCTGCACGTCAACCGCCTTAAGGTTTAAATACTTTAAACAGCTTTAATACCTTAAACAGCTTTAAATATGGTTAAACAAATTAAGGATTATAATTGTTAAAGTGAAACATTCCAGCTGTTTAGACAATTCGAACTTCGCAGTCAAACGCGAGGCATGTCTGCAACTAAAAAAGAAAAGAAAAAAAAAAGAAGTTGAGACAGATAATGCGCGTAAAATAGTATTTACCATTATTTTTCTAATCGCAGACATTGGAAGAAAAGGCCATTACGGGATAAGCGAGCGTACCATTCACAATTGCCGATTTAAGCTCAAAAGGGCGCCACATCTTCGAGCACCGTTGCACAAATATAAGGTCGCATCGAAACACAAGTACAATGCATGGACGCGTGGCATGTATATTGAGAACATGAAGCATTAATTCGACAATGCATCGTGTTTTCTTTTTCTCCTCTGCAACAGTATTCATTACGCGCAAGGAGAGTCGCACAGAATGGCTGCCACAACAATGGGCTCATATCGAAAGACCAGATGGAGCAAAAAAAAAAACAAAAAAAAAAGAAAGGGAGAGAGAGAGAGAGAGAGCGAGAGAAACACTCCATTGTGATGACGTTAAAAGCGAGCAACCCCCAAGAAGCCTGCGCAGCTGCTACGTAACCCCATACTTCGCAAGGCCTCGGAAATAACGCGTGTCGTCGTTTCTTTTATTTTTTTCACTTCCCGTTGCTCAAACCGTTTTATTTTGTTGCTTTCTTTCGCCTGACTGCCACGCGAAGCTCGCGCAGACACGTACGCGAAAGGCAGGCTGCCGGGCGAGTCGCTGAACTCGCTGTGCCCCGTATATATATATATATATATATATATATATATATATATATATGGCACCCAATTTTCGAACTAACCTAATAGCGCTTCCTGCGCAGTTCAATCCACGCGGAAGTGTATAAAGGCCAACGATATATGCGTGTATGCGTCCGCAGCTTCGCGTCCCGGCGGTCCCAACCCTTTTTATCCACGGAGGCGCGCCGTCGAAGAGAAATACCGGTATATGAACAACAGCGAGACAAGGCGCGCGACGTTTTCCCGCCGCTTTATCTCTTCTAGGAGGGAGGGCGCCGTTCGCGCGACACGAAAACGTTGCCGCATAGACACGCGCCGGGGTGGTGGCTTCTCCCCGCCATTTGTCAGGGAGGGCCGAGCAGAAGAAGCGCGCGTGTGTATCTATACTGCACGGGAGGACTCGGCGGCGGGCATCCATTGACGACGAAACAAGATTTAAGCATCTGCCCGCTTTGCCTCCTCGTATAGACCGCGGAAAGAAATAAATAAAAGGAAGCAAGTAGAGGAGGAAGACGAAGACGAAGAACGTGAGGACGCTAGAAAAAAAAAAAAAAAGGTAGGGCACGCGCGAGCATTTTCGGAGCATCCTTCAACCTCTTTCTCGAGGCATGTATCGCGCGGGTTGTTCCGAGAACGCTGCGGACGCGCTTGCGGGACGAGCGGACGACCGAGACGTGCTTGCGTCGAGCGCGTCTTGCACCATTCGCCTTTGCGGGGCGTCTTTTCGAGTGGTTGGAAGTGTATGCGCGACAGGAAGGAAGCAAGGAGCGAGTGCGTTTGAGAGACGACGAAAGTGACTGGCACCGACGGGAGCCTCGTTTTTTTTTCTTCTTACGTTTGCGTGCTTGCGTCGCGCGAACGGTGAAAGGCAATCGCGCGGGATTTTTCATTTGTTCATTTTTTTTTTGCCCGGAAAATAGCCGTCACAATCAAGAAATGCCCAGTCTCTTCCGTCCAGTTCCGGGATAGAAAGTTGAAACGAAGCGGAAAGCTATGAACTGTGATATTTTTTTGTTAGCAACATTCTGGTAGTTTTTTAATGACGCTTCTCCTTTTATATGCCTTATAAACGACTGGCTTTGGGCTCGAAGGAGTCGCTTGGACGTAGCTGGACATCGCCCCACCACGTGTTTTGGAACATCGCTATCGGCTGTGAGAGGTCGGGACCGAGAGTCCAAAAGGAAATATCGTGGTCCTACAGGTTCTGAGCCGTCACGAAGGGTGCACAGTTCGTTCGATGAATCGCGAGGTTCCTAGCGACACCAGCACCCACGCAAGAGCTAGTGGTCGAAGCCGCGTGAGCAGGTGCCGTATAGAGGACCCGGGTTGTCGTTCAAAATCCTTCATGACGCGCTCGCTCGGTTCAGGCTAGCCCCGCTTAGAACGCACAGTACTTTCATTGCCGTTTGTTCAGTGTTGTCCTAAGGCGCTCGCTGGTGATACATTGCTGTCTAGTGATGTCATATACAAGACGCAAAGAACGCACCGGTACAAATGAACTTTTACGCACGTGCCTCATGTTCGGGACGGTTATAATACTCTCATGTGCGGTTATAGCTTACGTGTTCAAGTGTGAGGTAGTATGCAATGAGGCGTCTGTTGCGGGAGAGAGAGAAAAAAAAAAAGGTCCGGGAGCAACGAAAGCAAATAAAAGATGTTCTCCTCTCCATCATTCGCAGCTCATCCGTCAAGGTTATAATAAACCGTGGTTATGCTACTTTCTCTCCTCCTACCATAAAATTGCAGGGTTGCGGATCGCCCTTAAAACATATGAAAATCATCTTGCTTGTTTCAGAACAATGAATTGTTGGAATGGATAATTACAGTGGAAAGAAACAGTAAACACACGACAAGGGAAAGTGCATATATAGTTAAAGCTGTATTGCAACGAGCCTCAATAACAACATTAAAAAAATATGTTATTTCCGTCCGCACAATCGGGATTACGTTCCGTAATAGATTAGAGGCATACCGTTGTCACTATTATAAGCGTTGCTTTTTTTCCCCATAAGGTTGCAGGGTCGAACATCAATCGTAAAACATATGAAACATCATCCTGCTCGCTTCGGAGCAATGGTTCTTGGAATGGATAATTATAGTGGAAGAAAACCATAAACACACGCTAAGAGAAAGTGCATATATAGTAAAAGCGGTACTTACGAGATTCAAAAGTGCCTTTTATCAAGTAGTTCCGTCCACACGATTGCAGTTACGTTCTGTAAGAGCTTATGGGCATTCCAGTGCCGCTATTATGAACTTTTTTTTTACTCGTCGATAGGAGCCTAATTTCTGCAGGTAACTGCAGACTCTGCAGACTCTTATATTTCTTTACTTCGTAAGTTATACTGGCATGGCGGAGCCTTACTATAATGTACGCACCAAGATAATAATGCCGCCGGTGTCGACCCTTCACTTGAGGATAACAGACGCCACAAGCAAAGTTATATTTCTGTCAGGTCAATATATCTCTGCATATACTAGCCTTGTCTATATTTATGCATGAAAAAACCTCGTTATGGTATACAGGGTGTTCTTTTAGAAGATGCGTTCGAAATTTCTTAAGCATAGGGAGGGTACAATACTTAGCGATTTTCTCCGGATTTTTCTTACCATATAGACACGCATTGTAGAATAATTTAAGGCTGTAATTACACAAGTAATTATCAAAATTAGACTAATTTACTTCTTAACCAATATAGTCAACTATTGATTCTAATGCAAGACTTGAATCCCGTCATCTGAAGAGTTCATATATTACCACGTTTCAGACGTGCATGCAGAAGGCTGACGTTGCTGGTTTTAGGAATTTTAGCCCACTTGACCGAGAAAACCGAAAGTCAACTGAGATGAGTTGAGTTGAGTTGTTGCAGGCTACTGGTGGGACTAGCCTTGCAGTTGCTGCCGGCAATTGCTCCATCGTAGCGACACTTAAAATACATAAATCACATAAATCAAACACTGACCTCACAACTACTAATAGTCACTCCTAAGGTCACCATGTGGAAGCCAAATCCGTGTCCTGCAGGTAACTTAAAAGAAGGCGAGAAACCTCCTTCCTACACAACTGGTTCCCGCGCGGGAAAACAATGTCCTGAAGAGAACTGTGAGGAATTCCTGTCTTCTTGAGGGATCCGAATAACACACTCCTTTCCGCGTTATACAGACTGCAGCACACAAGGTAATGTTCTATGTCACCGCACACACCACACGCTGAACATAATGGAGACAACGCCAGGCCAGTCTTATACATCCACGCAGGGGTACGAGCATAGCCCGTGCGAATGCGGAGCAGTAAAGTGGCTTGGTTTCTTTTGAGACCCTTGGTCACACATGGCTTGTGAGGTGAGCTCCACAAAGAACTGAAGAGACTCTTCAGAGAAGCACCGCTTCTCTGAAGGGTCTCTTGTCCTCTTGAGGCACTTTTCTCAATGGATTCCTAGACAGCGTTCTATGGGCGAAGCTGTCCGCCATCTCGTTGCCTATGATACCTATGTGCGAGGGCACCCATTGGAAACGTATGGAGAAGCCTTTGGTATGGAGATTGTGCACCGAGTGTAGGGAGCTAAGACATAAGGCATCAGTAGCGAACCCGTGCTCTAACCTTTGAAGGGCGGATTTTGAATCTGTAAGAATGACAACAGGATGAGGCGTACAAAACCGTAGGTTCTTTAGAGCTGCCTCAATGGCAACGCTTTCAGCCGTCGTGGAGGAGACGACTGCAGTGAAGCGAACCGACCAATCATACTTCAAAGAGGGAATGTGAAAATCATCTGCACTAGATCCTCTGACCTTGTCCACAGAGCCATCAGTAAAAAATTTGAAGATGACGTGCATATTCAGTCTCAAGATGTTCCAGTACGAGCGAACGCGTTGCCACCAAACGAGAACTCCGTTTAGCGCGAACGTGAGGAATTGGCAACGAACAATCGAGGCTCGCGAACGACCAAGGTGGTTTCAACCTCTTAGTTCGACCTCTAGCGTCAAGACCCAGGCAGCCAAGAGTATTAAGGGCCAAGTATGCACGGGACTCAGATCTCTTTCGAAGGCTCTGTAGAAGGGCTCGCCCGGCTATCATCTGTTTTAGGTGGCCAATTTGCATCAATAACCTTTGTGAAGCGACTAGGCTAAGAGGTCTCGATAGAGACTCATAAAGTACTGCACTGTTAGGAGCAGTCTGCGGAACGCCAAGAGCCCTCCTTAGGCCCTTTCTGTGCAAAACCTCAAGTCGTTCCAGCTGTGATAGCGAGGGGGAAACTAAAGGGAGCTGGTACATCATTTGACTCGTCACTAGTGCATCGTACAGCCTAATCATTGAAGAAGGGTGATTTCCCCATTGGTCACTTGCAACTCTACGGATCACATTGAGACGCAGAGATAGTGATGTCACAATAGAGTCCACAGCTCGTCTCCACTGTAGACGGTAGTCAATAATGACACCTAAAAAACGCTTGTGCTTCAATTGACGAAGGCAAGATTGATCAAGGTCTACCTTCATTCGCGCATACCGTCTCCCTCTACCTGGAAACATGATGAAGCCAGATTTTTCCACCGAGAGAGTCAACCCAACACTTGAAGGTAATTTTGAACTGAAAGTAATGCCTGTCGGGCTATCAGAGCTAAACGCTTGTGTTGGTATTCGGTTAAATAAATACAAATGTCGTCCGTATATATCGACATATGGATATGCCTGCAATGTTTTTGCACTTCAGCGGGAAGACCAGCCATTACAACACTAAACAGCGTTGGCGAAAGAACACTTCCCTGAGGTACACCTCGCGATACCGCCCTTTCGGTGCTTATGGTACTTCCTCACCGCACTTGAATTTTACGATCACTGATAAATGAGTGAATGAATCGCAGAAGATAGCCCTGTACGCCTATGGCCTGCAAACTATTTAGTATTGAGCTCTGAAGGACGCTATCATAAGCCTTTGATACGTCTAGAAAAATAGCTTGTGTTGAGAGGCCGAAAGCTCTTTGATGTTCAATGTGGCTTATCAAGTCCAAGACGCTATCTTGTGTGCTTAAACCTGTGCGGAATCTAGTCATGCATGTTGGCAGAGCCCTTCTATCTTCGAGCCACCAAGATAAACGCTTACTTGCCAGCTTCTCCATGAGCTTAGCCACACACGACGTCAGTGATATAGGACGATATGAGGCCAAGTCTGTCATTTCTTTGCCGGGCTTCAGCACTGGGACAACACAAGCCACCTTCCATGAAGGAGGAACGTCGCCAGTCTCCCACACTCAATTGAGATAGCTTAGGAGCATCTTTCGGTTTTCCAGAGGTAGGCTCTGCATCATATGGTTTGTAATGCCGTCAGGACCTGGTGCACATCGACGCCACAATCTGCTCAGTGATGTCTGTAGCTCTCGAAGTGTGAACTGGGCGTCCATAACAGACGTAGATGTTGCAGGCAGAGCACATGGATGAAGTCCTGAACTTGCACGTACAAATGCATGTGCAAATTCCTCTGCCAAGCACACGAGAGGTTTCTGCTTGCGCAGTGCAAGCGCTTCGAAAGGTTTACTAGGACGAGAATCACCAGCAAGGCTACCAATGACTCGCCAAATTCTCGTCATCGGTGAGAAAACAGTCAAGCTAGCGCAGAAGGACGCCCATTGCGACCTTCAGAGCTTGTTCGTATGGCATCGAATGGCAGAGTTAAGCCTATTGAAGGTCGTCTTCAAGGATCTGTCGTTCTTCTTCCGCATCAGTTGTCGCTCCGCCCTTCTGCGTGCTGCGCAAAGGTTCCTGAGTTTTAAATCCGGAGTCGGAAAATGATTAGGCAACTTGACCGCCGTGGTAGCAGCCATCTTACCATAAATCATTTTGTCTATCACATCACCAGAAACGTTTGCAAGTTGCTCCCTGTATTTGTCCCAATCAACAACATGGCTCATTTTAGCGCCGCGCATATGGAAGTCGGCAGTAAACACTAAAATTGGATAGTGATCACTTCCCATGCGGTCAGGTGCAGTTGACCATTTCACACGGACGTCAGCTGAATGCAAGGTTAGATCTATAGATGTGGCTAAGGCTGGAGGCCGGAAGAAAGTGGGACTTCCGTCATTGGCCACGCACAGGTCCAAACTGTCGATAACTTCTACAAGTTTGCGTCCGCGGGAATCTGTGTTCCTGTCACCCCAGAAAGAGTGATGGGCGTTGAAGTCACCGCAGATAATTCGGGGCGCTGGGCAACGGTCACAAAGCTGCTGGAGAAACAAATACATTGCTACCATCTTCCGCGGAGACAAGTATACGGATGCAACAGAAAGAGTTCGGAAGCCGAGCCGTATCCTCACAGCCGCTACCTCAATACTATCGGTGCAAAGATCGGTGACGTTCAAAGCTACATGAGGAATCTCTCTTCATATGTGAAGGGCGGCACTTCCTGCGGGAAATGACTTTACGCTGCAATTCTTGTGTGCGACATATCCAGTCAAAGATCTCCCGCTTGGTAGGCCAGCCTCCGAGAGGGCCAATACTGGAACACAAGTTTCTTTCAAAAATAATTTCACTTCTACTAATCGACTTATAATCCCAGCGCAGTTCCATTGCATAATAAAAGGCACTTTTCGGTGATTTTTGGTTGCACGAGGTTGAAGAAAACTAGCCATATTATAAGGTAAAGTTCGCTGCGAAAGCGGTAATCATGGACTCAAAGGAAAGAATGAGCTGTAGAAAGTTCTGCAGGGTACCAGTCTGCATCGCTTGAACATATGAACGGAGGACTTGAAACAAAACTCGCAGAAGGTCGGACAGATCCCGATTTTTTGGCTCCTTATTTTGCTGGACGCACTGCCTCACAACTTCAACAGAAGATGCGGACTGGGACCCACTCTTGGCCACTGCATCTGGCTTCTCCATCTCTTTTGAGGCAAGGGAATGTCCTCCTTGTCTTCGAGTCTGGCTTTGATCTGGTCGCTGAGGAACGTGGATAGTTTTTGATGCAGCAGATCGAACAACCGACTCACCCACGGAGGACTTTGCCGTCTTGCTAGGGTCAGGTGCTCACTGACGTTGTTTGTTACCACGCCACGAACTTCCGACTCTAACCTAGGGAACTCAACTTCCGACTCTAATGCAGGGAACTCGCCACTTCCAGGTATCGGCTTCTCAGTAGGTTGTGGTTTGGGACCCCTAATGAAGGACACTCGACGGTGTAAGGCGCTTACACGGAAGGAGCCGCCACCGAAACTCGCTGGATGGTCACCCCCACAATTAGCGCAAGCAAAATCTGCCTTACAGGTTTTGTAATCGTGGGCGCCACCACATCGCTTGCAACGTTGATTTTTGATGCACACCTTGGCTACATACCCAAAGCGTTGGCACTTAATGTATCGGGGTGGAGTTTGAACGAATTCTTTGACTGCATGCTTGGTAAAACCGAGGTCAATTTTTCTAGGCGCTCGGTGTCAGGAGCAAACGTTAGCACAACAGAGTTAGTAGGTTTCGCTGCCCATTCCTTTTCTTGAGTGCCCACCCGGCGCATCATACGTTTCACGTGGAGGACACCTTGCGGTTTCATGTAGTCAAGAAGGTCGCTTTCCGAATACCACACTGGTACTCCCTAATAACACAGGTGTTAGTCATATAGGAATGGGGCAACCGGGCTTTAACTCTTATGTCACCAATCTGAGAGCACCGGAGAAGAATGTCAACTTGCTCTTCCGTTGCGATATCTAGATGAAGAGCACCTTGCGTTGTGAAGCGACTGCGAATCGGAGCAGATCCCAGCAGTACTTTAATCGCTTCGAAGAGCCTGATAGGGTTCCGCTCTCTACAATCAACACCTTTCTCTGTTGGGAAAGCTACCACTGGGATTCCGACCGTTCTTTGCTTCCGATGACTCACCACCTTGAAGCCGTCGCTGTCCAGTTCCGCCATATCAGCCACTTCCTCGTCAGGGTCGACGATAGTTGAGTCGTCCCCACTGAGCGATGATGACGCACTGGACTGATAATCGTCCCTGATGACTGGCAGCTCCCCGCCTTGCGAGGCCATGGCCGCCTCCGCCACGCTGGCTTCCTTCGTATGGCGCTGTCCCTTTGAAGATGCCGGCGCCGGAGCAGCCGTAGCCTTCCCATAGGGACAGTGTCGCCTTAAAAATGCGGCCGTCTTCCAAGGATATAAATAACTTACTTAATGGATAGCAAAAGCTATGCAAAAATTACAGAGCTGAGGTGACAACAGATCGAACAGCGTCGTCTTCCCCTTCCTTCCCCCGAAAGTCAACTGTCGGAGAGTTCAACTGTAAAGGCTCATTCACACTAGGTCAACACGACGCCACTTTCGGTCTGCCGACTATTGGCGACAGCGTTCTTTCCTTCGTGTCGGTGCCTCTGTCACTCTGTACCGACGATGAGCTTTCCGCCAACCGTCGGCGGGTTGTCGGCGTCGGTACAGTGTGACAGAGGCGCCGACAAGAAGGAAACAGCGCTGTCAGCGACAGTCGGCAGACCGAAAGCGGTGTCCTGTTGGCCTAGTGTGAACGAGACTTAACAGACGACGACGTGCTGCTTAGGCCTCACCATAGGGCAAGCCTGACACGAGCGATATCACTGCTTGGTAAGGAAGCTCGCCTAACGCTCGCCTGGCGGCAAGGCGTAAACAGTCAGGTCACTCAAGACCCTCTGTTAAAATAGTTGCATCGTTCGGTGGTTGAGTCTCGGTTTTCTGGGTAAAATTTGCCCGAATTCTCGCTAAATTCAGCAGGAATGAGTAACATATCCCTTTTGCACGTCAGGAACCGGTTATCAAGGCTTCGGATTACGGGTTTCACTTTTGCATGAATCAATGGTCGGAATTTTTAGCTGAAAAAGTTTGTATACATTTATAATTACTGGTGTATTGATTACGTCAAGTCATTTTAAAATAGATGTCTCTGTGTTACAAGCAATCATGGGAAATTAGGTATACCTTCTTCCCAATACTTAAGATTAACGCACAATGCGCGTGCGCGTATGCGTATTATATATATATATATATATATATATATATATATATATATATATATATATATAGTGCAACTGAATAGATGGCCATGAAATTTTTTCCACTTAGACATTCTTATAGCTAACGCATTAATACCACCACCGTCAATAGAAGGAATAGCATTGGGCCATCCTGTCCCCCGCGTCGAAGTGGAGGGTCTATTCTGCGGCAGATGAACTCTACGGAGAAGGCAAGCACCTTCTTACCAACTAATACTCGGCGCAGGTTTTGCCTTTTAGGACTGCCCGGGATAACGACGGTGGCATTTCACTTCGAGGCTGAAGCGTCTTCGCTAATGACGTCGTGGACGCAAGCAAAACATCCGGAAGTGCGGCTACTGCGCAGTCAGGCCATTGGAGGATTACAAGGAGCACATGTGTCTTGAAAGTGCAGCAGACACTTGGGTCCCCTCGCCGATGTAACGGGATTAGCGCTTCCTGGCATGTCCGAGACAGGAGAGGAGATGAAAGAGAGACAAGGAGATAAAGAAACAATCAAAGTGGACTATAAGCCCTTTGAGAGCAGCATGTACGACAGGAGATGTGCGCCCACGAGAGGCTTAAGACACACGTAAGACTAGGCTGCTGTACCGTTGAGATTATACAACGGTATACAACGGCAACATGTATACGAGCAAGACAGCTGGTACCAGCAAGCCCGCATAGACCTACGTATTTAAAGTGTCAGACGGTGTCCATATTCTCTCACGTAATAAGCAACAGTTATTAGCTTAACAGTTATTAGTACTTAGCAGATGCATGCGCGCACAAGAAACCGCATCAAACGGTCGAGCACACTCGCACAAATTTGACGGTGAAAACAAACATAGCAGCACTCCTCTTCAATTTCTGTCGCCATTATTCTAAATGCTCTTACAGCCTCACTGCGTAAAAGTGAAGACAATTTTATTAACAGAGCAGTCAAAGCCGGCGAATAAAGTTTCGAACATTTCGAATATTATCAAATAAATCAGTTAATCAACAATTGAGTAAATGATTTCTTCTCAACAACAGAGGGTGTATGCATCATTATATCAATTTATTCGATGAGGTCCTGGGAAGGTTACCCTAAGCCACAGCCTGTATAAAGGAGTCGCACAGCGTAGATGAATTCTGTACAGTACGGCTCGAAATGGACAAGCCATGATTACAGCACTGACCTGGAGATGAAGCTTACACGACGCACATTCTTCTGTAGTCTGCCTGCTTTGCTCAGCATTCGTAGAAGGGCGATACATGCTGGCATCGCTTTCTGTTCTGACTGAGAAGCTGTATGGACGGGAAGAAAAAAAATAATTCGGCGAGACGGCAAAGCAAGATGGCACTCGTCTGCGAAGGGTACAGAATTTTCTCATTAAGGATGGGTGGATTGGAGACGTGTCTGATTCATTATTGCAATGCCCCGAGGTGCGTTTGAAGTAGAATCGCGGCCAAAAATATAGTACGGATCTGCAAGCAAAAGTGCCGGAGCAGGAACAATACACGGGCACGAATAAAAAGTATCTGAACTGTCCCCGAGGCTCTCAGTTTGCTCGCGTGCATCGCAATGTTATTGGAAACTGTCGAAGCTTCCTGCACGGCAGCGAGCGCCAGCATTCGTACAGCAGTGTTGCAAAGCGAGTCAAGTGAAAAATTTTGCGTGCGATCATTTGCTGCGTCTCTAAGTTTAATATTAGGCGCAAGCAGCTTCTGGCCTGTATGATCTCGCAGGCAATTTGACATCTAGTCATATTTTCATTAGGAAGCTTCGCATAACATAGTAAAAAAAGTGCAGCCTGTAACGTTTGGAACGACTGCATATGCTATCACCTGTTTCAACGAGTCAGGCGCAACGAGCAATACCAGCTGCTGAAAGCTGTCAAACAAAGCAATGCAGAAGAAAGCGAGACTTGCGGCCGACTTGTCCCCAGTATTAAATTAGATTAAGATTTCATATTTATTCCGTTGTAACTTCGAGAACATCTCAATATTAATTAGTTACAGAAGGAAGACCAAAAAAAAACATTCAGTTTTGTTTTTCTCGACAGGATGTTCTTGGGTTAAGCATTAACGAGAATGGTGAGGAACAGCAGTATTATCGCAATTATGCTGTACCTAATTCGATCAAGAGACAAGAGCATAATGTGTAACTGCTATATTTGTTTTGTTAGTTATGTTTCTGTGTTTCTGTGTTTGCTTGTTTGCTTGGTTATCACAAATGCGAGGGCTCACATGCCTACATGCAGGGGATGACGGTAAGTTAGATGTGCCGACGGCGCCAGTGAAGTTTGGTTTCTATGACATAGCCAGATTTCTTTCTTTTTCTTCATACGTGTTTTAGCAACGCCTTCAAACAACACCATCATGCTTTTATCTTGCTATGGAGGCATTTTGTTCACTCAGATTCCACGTAGCGTCTCGCTATACTTACGATGAGGCCGTACGTGTCTGTCCACTTCAAGACCGTTTTCGTTATTACAAGCTGTCTGTACCACAAGGCTCTTTTGCTCTCGGATATTTTCACGAAAGGTAGATTTTTTATTCTACGTGACGCAATTATTTATTCAGCCAAGCATGATGTAATGACTTTACTATAGACAAATGATCATATTGCATGGAGAACTTCACCAGCCGCATCGCAGTTGTACCTCATTACGAGCACAATCACCAGCGTTGCTGTATAGCTATATAAAATAACACTGTGAGATGACGAGGTTTGACGAAACTTGCCTATATTGTTCATTTGTATGTATGTTTATTTGTGCGAGATAGAGAAAAAATATAGTTCTTGTGTGTCCCATGGGTCAAGGCACTCAAGACACACAGCAGCCCCTTCGTCCCTTCCATTTGACGATAGATTGAAGGCCAGATTCTTCGCTTGTGTCTCGTCCTTGTTCTTTTGTGGTTGAATGTGTTAGGGCTGTTATAATTTTCAAATAAAGTATGCACCAACTCGCCCAGAAAGTTTTATTGAAGACTCAAGATTAGTTTTCGAAGATTTTATTGATGGCATACATTTACAGTAACTTAATTTATCCCTCTTGCGTCATATGTTCCGAGTAGCAAGCAGTGGCTATTATGCTGCGAGTCTCTTCGGCAATTGAAGTTGCTTATTTCGGCTGAAGCCCGTAATCATGAAGTAGACATTCAATACCACCGCACTCACACTCGTGCAAAAGCTGGTAGGATGGTTCATTGTAATATGTGCCCACAAACATTTTAGTTACCACCATTTGAGCAGAAAAAAACAAGTTCCGTCGCTTAAGCGGAGCGATGAATTTGACTAGCGGGCGCACGCTCATTGTTCTTGCACTTTGTACAGCACACACTAGCAGGGAAGGAAAGCACGAATTAGCACAGAGAAGCGAAATATGCGTTTGCAGTTTTTCGCGTCAGTTTGTCTTTTCCTTCCTATAGTCGGCGCTCCTCTTGTCCCCGTTAGTGTGCGTTGTACATAGAGCAATAACAATGAACAAAAACAATAAGCGCTAGTTTTGAGCGCAATAAACTCAATTGCAGATCAGCAAATGAACTTGTTTCGACATAGTGAGGTGACAGCGTGAAGGGCGCAAACACATGCACATGCAGCTTATTGCGTACACAAAATAAGTGAACGCAAAACAAAGCACCAAACAAGCACCTTTGAGTACGCTATAGGTTGTATGTACATGTGCTTGCGCCCTTCAGCTGTTCTCAAGAGGAAGCTTTAGCTCGGGCCCAACTCCAATGCGGCCTATTCAAATACATGTAAAAACGAAAAAAAAAACGTTTTTCTGAGATAATCCCTGGACCTATTTTAATGAAATTTGTTGCATTTGAGAGAGCAAGTTAAATTCTAGTGACTGTTGGTCGCGGAATTTCTATTTAGGTCCTAAATTTTGTTAAAAAGATTTTCAAAAGTTCTAAAGTTTGAAAAAATAGAAGCACGAAGTTTACAGATTCATAGCTCTGCATAAAAAGCAGATATCTCGGTTCTGTAAAGGGGATCCATTAAATCATTGAAAGCGGACAAATTCGATACGTAATTTTATATCTTACGTGAATTTGTTACGTCGTTTACAAGGGTTCTGCAAAACCTCTATTTCCGTATTATTAAATTTCTTGACATTCATGTGTAACATATCAATTTTGTCCGCTTTAGATGTACTATTAGATGCAATTCACGGAATTATATTATAAATTTTTGTTGCTGAGTTACAGAGTTGTAAACTTGATAGCATCGTTTTTGAAAAGTTTCGATTTTTACCAAGTTTTAATAAAAAATTGATGACCTAAATCAAAAATACAAAACCAACAGTCACTAAATTTTAAGTTTTTCTTTTAAATGCAATAAACCTTGTCAAATTTGGTGTAGTGGTTGCCGAGAAAAATGAATTCTGCTTTTACATGTATTTAGATAGGAGCACCCGAGCTAAAGCGTCCTCTCAACATGTACTACATACCTTAGCTCGTCCAGCAACAAGTTCTGCTAGTGAGGTGACTTTGGTGATCTGTGCTCCATCACTGTGTGGTCAGAGAACGTGGTTGACCTGCCCAAGACACTGCTATGCAGTTTTTAAGGACAATGGGCCTGCATGAAGGGCTCTTGTCAGAACTAGTGTTCTCTGTGCTGCCCGTGACCCTCTGCTGGATATTGTGCGGCGATCGTGACCAGGTATGACCATGTGTCAGCGGTCCCTATTTCTCTGTCTCGCTACTATCTTACATCTCTACATCCCCATCCTCCATTGACCTGTGTAGGATAGCAAACCGGATTTTCCATTCTGGTTGAGATCCCTGCCTTTCTTCTTTCAGTCGTCTTTCTCTTTCACATGTGCGTTCGCCATATCAGCGGATACTCAGCTAAAGAAACTGTCTCCAACTCCCGACGACGTCAGCTATTCCACGCAACACGCGTAGCAAGCTTTAGATACTACTTCAAACCTTGCTTTGGGCTTAGGCACGTGTACAGGCTTTGGATAGCAGTAGAAATAACTTTGCAGTTGATGCGACAAAGACCAATGTTGTCGTGTCCTAGAAGTATGGCACGTAGCCGTGAGGATATATTTGCAAGAGGATGCTGACAAAGCAGAATAAGACGGTCTGTAATGCCGTTCATTTGCGAAACCAGAGCAAGATGAAAACCACCGTAAGAGAAAAGCAAAGAAAGAAAGAAGAAAATAGTGCCTTCCTCAGTTTTCACTTGCGTTGCGAAGCCCAACATCACCGGCTAGCGCAAGGTATACGCGAGCGAGAATGCCACGGGCAGCTGGGTCGCTCAGTAAGAAGAAAAAAAAAAAAGCGCGAATAGCTTGCTGGCCTGAGTTTGATGGTCTCTCAGCTCCCCCTGGCTGGCGACTCGGGAGTGCCTCTTTTCGCCAATGCCAGCATCTTGCCTCCGAGCACATAAACGTTGTTCTGTCTGCATTTTTGCTGGACCCTTCTACACAAAGGAAGAAACGGCCCGCGACGCAGGTGATAATCAGTTTACAAAAAAGCACAGCGATTAACTGTCTAGAATGTGTACTTCCTTTTTCAACGTAAGTTAGGAAGAAGAACTTTATTACTTTGGACCCCCTGTTCGAAGTTTCGAATGTACGATTTCAAGACCTTGTTATGATTTTGAAACGTGAGTGTCGTCGAGTGTGAGTAGACGTGTGGACACATGATGAAGTAGCAGTCGTCATCAATCTGCCTAACATATTCTGCCTCCTTGCCTTGCTTTCTGTATTTTCTATGCCAGTAAAGTGAACCTGCATGACCCACGTAACAGGGCTGCAGTATGTATGTAAAAATAAATACATAAATAAATTGATTATTTGTAATAGCAGCGCTGCTGAGGTGAATTATTTCATAAAAATGCATATTACGCACGTTAAAGCACTTTATTAAGTTCTTTGCTTGCGTACATTTCTGCTCCGGATCTTCCGCTTTTGTCCAGGAAGGTTCAATTAATTCTGGCGTATTACGCGCGAAAACCACAATTTGATTATGAGGCACACCGTAGTGGCGGACTCCGTCTTAACTTTGACCATCAAGGGATCTTTAACGTGTCCCCATTGCACGGAACACGGGCGTATTTGCATTTCGGCCCAAACACCATAGCCGCTAAGCCACCGCGACGGGTGTCCGGGAAGGTTAAGGAGCGGGCTATGATTGCCAGCTCCCATGTGTCGTCAGAATTGGCTGATTCAGAGAGAGTGGCAGAGAGGGAGATCACGTGGGGATTACGTCAACTCCTCCGGTATGGCAGGGACGGTTCATATTGGGGAGCAGCAGCGGAACCTTAGGTTGCAGTTTTCTACCCAACAAAGTTATATAGTGGCACGCAGAAGACTATAAAGGCTTCTAGACGAATATTTGTCACTTGCAGAAATCGGTGCTTGTCTGAAAATTCAAGAACAGACGCGCCCCTGATCTTTTCTTGATCCTGCTGTTCTGGAGATGCACCAGATAGCAGACATCTCGGACACGCGATCCTCGTGGCCTTTAAGTATTTAGCAACATGTGTCGTTCATAAGGATAAGCTGTGCAAATGAAGAATACATTGATTCAGAACACAGAATTAACAAAGACTTTACATAATCTACCTTTTGAAAATATTTTTGCAAAGCGTTTGATCCCGTTGAAGTAGCATTTTGCTTTAAAAGTTACATACTTATAGAATTCACGATGTAGCTAAATCACTTATACATTGTTACTTGACGAACAGAGTACATGCAGTTTACAGAGCTACATGACTTCCACCATGACGTTAGTATAGTGAAGTACGGCATACTTCAAGGACCTAGTCTGGGAGCCCTACTTTCTCTTTATGCATATCAATGATGTAGTAAACGTTAATTTAACTACTTCAATAGCGTTCTCATGCTTCGCTTAAGGAGTCTGTAGTTTGGTTGTATATAAATGAAATGAAATTAAACGTTAATAAAGCGCAGTTCATAATTGTTTGTGCAAAATATAAACCAACTAATGATAATGTCAACAAATTTTTTATTTAGGATATATGAATTCTAAGCGCGAATTCATGTCGATTTTTGGTAGCGAACTTTAGCAGCGATTCAAGCTGGGGTGATCACGTAAACGATGTTAAAGAGAAGGTAGCTTTTTCTATTGGTATGTTAAATCGCATTAAGATCCTCCTGCCTTCAGCTGTGAAAAACACAACTACAGTTTTCCTTTTCCCATTCTCATCTCGATTATTGTCTCCTAGTATGGAGGACATGTAAGGAAAGAGATTCCGATCGTCTGATTGCCATGCGAAACAGAATTTTAAGTTTTCTCTGGAAATACCCGATTCACGAGAGCAACCTACCTAGAGTGTTCATATCCTTCCCTTCCCAGAATGTTATAAACTTCGTGTGGAAGTCTACATATGTAACATAATTATGCAGGACTTTAAATCATCTAGTAATACTTACGAGTACATCTTTCGTAATCTGCAGCACGACCAATGTGTTACTTCGCTCATTTCTGAACGGCCTCGAACTTCATATGGAGCTCATTCAAGCGATAACCAGGTATTAGGTTTGCGTAATAAGTATCCTGTCTTGCCTTTGTTTCCTGGATCCACATCTGAAGTTCAGTCTACCGTACGACTTGCCACCACGGGATGCAACTCGCATTTGTCGATTATGGCTTGGGGTAACATTTACTAATGCGTACTGCTACCTCATCGGAATGGCTACAAGTCCAGAATAGGAAGTTTGTCGGTGCAAAGAGACGATAACGCACCTTCTGTGTGATTGTCGTCATTTCATTTGCACAAAGCGAAATCCCCACCACCACGCTCGACAAGACTGACAACCACCCTTTTAGGGAAGCCAGAATTCTTGGACGCTGCATGGTCCTAGCCGACGTCGTCCCTAAGTACTTTAAAAGCATTAGTGTCCTTTTAAATAGAAACAAAACTGGACTGATCGAAAAACTATAGTGTGCGAGCTGATGCTTTCTTTCCTGTTTTTTATCTTCTCTTGCTTTCTCATCTTTTCTGCCTTTACCTCATTCCTCTGTGCAGAGTAGCCAACCGGACACTTAATCTGGTTAACCTCTCTGCATATTACTTTTTGTTTTTTCTCTCTCTTTCTCTTACTCAACGTGTCTCAAGCATGTAGAATTGTGTTTTAGTCTAAGGAAAAAGGGGAGACTATTTTTTGATCCCAGTTGAACAATTCGAGCTCTTCTTAATTCTATTCTGAAGCATGTAATAGAATCGTGTGTGTACTTCCTCATGTCATCATGTTCCCTGTTAATTTCTTGCATGACCCACGACCGTGTAGTTACTTTTATTGTCGCTTAGTTTTGCTATACCACTAAATGTATTATCTTTTTAAAGGTACTAGTCAATATATTTCATGTATTCCTGTACACGTTTCTTATAAACGATCCTACTTGTCCGAAATGAAATCCATCATATTAATTTCTGCATGCCATTCTATTGTAATCTTGCTATATATAGTCACTCTAGTTTTAGAGGAAGTATAGTGATCCCGTCCTCTTTTTTTGTCCCCGCTCTTCTTTCCGTCTTACTTCTTCTTTTCCTTCCCCTAGTGCAGGGTAGCAAACCGGAGGCTCTAACTCTGGTTAACTTCCCTGCCTTTCTCTCATTTGCATCTCTCGCTCTCTCTCCCCTAGTTTTATTATTTGTTTGAACTGGTTTACTGCTTACTATATTAGGAGACGAAGAAGTGGCTCCTGTGTGGAACCCCGTTTTCCACTGCTCTCATTTTGCGAGTATTTTTGCGTGTTTTCGGGAGGCGCCGCTCCCGAGACCATCGGCGATGGAAGCGGAGCCAGCTAGATGTCCGGAGGAGACCGACGTCACAGTGTCAAGCGCTCCGAGGAAGCGCAATCACCTGATGAGCGACACAGGCAGCGAGGACACCTTGCTGTACTACTCTGCTTCAGAAGAAGATCTGTCGGATGACGGCGACTACATGACAGTTGTGAGGCAAAAAGGAAAGAGGAGAATCGTCACTGCTTCCTCGTCTTCAACAAGGACGACGGCGGCAGCAAGGGCCAACGACACGGCTCATACCATCCTCTTCTTGCCCGAGACGCCGACCGACAACCTGAATCGGCTAAACAGGCAAGCCATATCTGTCACACTGGAGGCTCTTGTTCCAAATGAGATTACGGATATGAGAATTAAATCCCGTAAGAACATTCTCGCGGTTGATGTCAAGAACAGAGCAGCATTGGATATACTGAGTACAGTGAAAATGCTGGGCAAGATAAATGTTCGCACCATAATACCACAGGACAGCAATACTATATCAGGTGTGATTTATGATGTCGATGAGTCAATCGACGACAACGGTCTGCCTATTTTGGTCAAACCCGCCACAGCAGATGCAACTATTATTGAAATCCGTCGCCTGGGAGGTTCACGCTGCGTGAGGATAACTTTCAAGGGAGGTAGCTTGCCGTCGCACGTGAAAATTGGATTTTTTCGTCATCCAGTGCGACCGTTCGTTCCAAGACCGCTTCAGTGCCGTAATTGTTTGAAGATCGGGCATGTCAGTGGCATATGCAAAAATCCGACTGTGTGCGCTAGATGTTCCGAGCAGCACATCGCTGATGCTTGCCGTGCGACTCACTTCAAGTGTGCCAATTGCTCTGGTCCCCATGAAGCATCGTCGAAAGACTGCCCGAGACACAAGACAGAGCGGAAAGTCCTGTAACAAATGGTGAGAGACAACTCAACTCACAAAGAGGCCGCCGCCAAAGTGCGACGGCGTCGCGTCCGCCGTCACCGCAGACGATCCTCGTCTACTAGAAATACTGATACCGTCGCAAGACAGACGCTACTTTCTGAGGCTGGTGCTCCCAAGGTGCTCAGCCACACTAACAACACGGTGTCTGATGACTCAGTGAATACCTCTACTGCAAACAACTGGCCTGCACTTCCGACATTAAGTCCTCCAGCCCAACAAAGGTCGACGGTGGACTACCGACGCACCAATGAGGGCACAGATCACGTGCGAGGTCAAGACAAGCAAGTAATCGCCCTAATAAAATCTCTAATGAAAGTCATGCGCGTGTTGATAAATGACATGCAGACGCTATCGGCTCGAGGTGCACTACAAGTGCTGGACGGCCTGGATCCGGTTCTTGCGAGCATCGAGTAGCAAGCACAATGGCTCTACCGCGTCAGCCGTTCTTCAGACAAGTCAAGGAAGCATCTATTACGCAATGGAATGCCCGTGGCCTGAAATCCCGCGTTGATTTTCGCCATTATGTTTTCACCAATCGATTCCCCATTGTTGTCGTCAGTGAACCGAAGCTACAGAAACCCGTCCTGATCTCAGGCTATGAACCTCATGTTTCATCGACTTGTACTGACATTAGCAAAGTGACCATCTACATACGATGTGAACTAACTTACGGTATTCATCCAGTGCGGCCACATGACAGTAATCAGTATGTGTGTTTGACCGTGAAAAAACAAAAACTTGCGTTTACTTTAGTGGGCGCTTACCTTTCTCCATCAAGTCGTTTCGATAGGCGGAGACTGAGTGACATAGATGCGACACCTGGTCCATGGATTGTTGTTGGGGGCTTCAACGCGCATCATTCACTTTGGGGAAGCAACACGATAAATTCCAAAGAAAGAAACCTCGTGTCCTTTGCTTGCGACCATGAACTTTATTGTCTAAATGATGGCAGTCCTACGTTTCTGCGCGGCCGGACGTACAGTAGTTGTTTAGACTTAGCATTTGTTTCGCGATGCCTAACTCGCTGCGTCCATTGGTTCGCAGATATAGAAACCCGCGGAAGCGACCACATACCTACCTACCTGAAGATAAAAGGCCTCACCAAATCCGTTCCATCAAATTTTAAACAAACAATCGATTGGCCCGTGTTTAAATCACTTATGGAAGATGCATGCCACGAAGGCATTTCGTCCACACTAGAACTTGAGATCGCCAAGGCTATGCAGGATGCTATGCGCTCATTTCGGCCATTAGAGAAATACACAGATTTTTTATTCGGAAATACAGAGCCTCCGTGCAATCCGCCGGCGAGCGGAGCGACGGTACAGACGGACTAAATCGTTCCAAGACCTTCGAGAGGCCAGACGCATTCAAAAGAAAATTCAGAGTCGCCTTGCTGTACTGCAAAATCAACGCTGGAAATCGTTTTGTGAGTCTCTCGACCCGCGTAAACCTCTGTCGGTTGTCTGGAGAACAATCCGTGGACCTTGAACAGCTCCTCAACAGCATCGTCCATTTAAGTCTCTAGCCCTACATCAAGGACGCCGAGAAGTTGAGGTAGCCGAAGATTACTGCGCAAGGTTCGCGGGTCCAGCGCTCACGTATTCACCTTGCGCACCTATTCCCATTGTGCCCCCTTGCTCCCGAGATCCTCGTATGGACGCTCCTTTTTTCATCGAAGAGCCCTCACATCTCGTACATGACAAAGCGTTTGGCCGCCATTGTGGACCTTTTTGCGTTTCTCGGCGGGAAGTCCTGGGGCGCGACAGTACCGTCAATGTTGCAACTATATAAATCACTGTTTTTGGGCTTCCTGCGGTACAGCTTACCTGTACTAGGAAATACTTGCACTATGAATATCCGCAAACTCCAGAGCGTGCAAGCCCAAGCACTCAGGACTTGTCTCGGTCTTCCCAAAACTACGTCATCGATTGCGACAGTGGCCATAGCCAGAGACGCTCCTTTGACAGTCTACATTGATACAGATATCCTGACAACACACATCCGACACCTGACTCGGATTCCCTCCCACCATCTTGCTTGCTTGCCAGCAAAAAGGCCACTTTCAACTTTTCCCAAAACTATTGTAAGACATCAGTCCTACTTGCCATCAGAATTTACGCCGGCTACACGATTGTCAGATCAATTGTGGTGTCTGCACCGGCCGCAAGTGCAACTGACAATTCCAGGAATCAGAAAGAAAGCTGGATCGCAATTGCAAGCTTTGAAACAAGCAAATTTGGAGCACATGCACAACGTGCACAGATTCCGGCAACATGTACACACAGATGGTTCAGTAAAAATCAACAGCTCTGCTGCTGCAGTCATCATTCCGGCAAAATCTGAGGAAATCCAATTAAGAACTTCATGTGTGACCACATCGACGGGTGCAGAACTCGCGTCGCTCCGTGCTGCACTTGATTTCATTGAGCAGAAGCCACCGCAACAATGGACAGTGTTAGGATTGGGAGCTCAATCCCATCGCTCGTAACCCGTTGTCAAGATTGGAGCCCGGCATGAACTAGGAGGTAGCTGGCCCATGCCGTCGTCCAACTTCTCCCCGCTGAGGACGTTGATGAAGAGGACTGCTTCTCATCGAGAACGAGGAATATGGGTTTATTTACAGTATCTACATGCAGTTCATCAGTCTAGCATGACTGCGAGAGAAAGTACATCAGTCTAACATGACTGATTGAGAAAGAGTGTCCTGAGCAGCCGCACAACAGCGGTTTTTAAGCACTTCGTGTTCCCTAGGTCCCTAGGTGAGGCAAAACGTTCGACGACATCGTAAACAAGCCGCCTCTCCGCGGGACGGTTTACACACACACGTACGCACTTTCACTGCACTTGGAGCTGACCTTCGCAACGCGGCCGTCGTGTTGTCCATTGTCCTGCGTCCCCGTAGCGAGGTGGTCACGTCCGACGCAAGCGGGCGCCTCTAAATTCCAGAGCGGACCTCGCACAGTGGCCTCCGCCGCTGCCCATTGTCTGGTGTCTTGGTCGGCGCGTGGGAAGGGGTCTCAGTAGACGTTCCCGCGGGATCAGTAACAATAGTTGGTCCGCCGAGCCCGTTTAGTCACAATGGCGACGAGGCTAGAGCGTAACGGTGGCGTTCCGAGACAAGGTTGCCGCTGCTGTCGCAACTGGCAGGCAAAACTTGCACTTCAGCTGGCCGTTCTTAACAACAGTCTTTAGTGACTCCAAGGCAGCCCTTCAGTGCATACGAAGCCCAATGCACCACGGAGCCAATGAACAACTGTCCTCAGAAATTCGGCACATATATCATCAAAGCCATGGCAAGGGACACAACATAATCTTTCATTGGCTTCCAGGACATTGTAACATCAGCGCGAATGACCACGCAGACGAAGCCGCCCGATCTGCACATGAAAGTGGTCAACGAGTCTTCATTCCGCTTTCGCGAACAGACGCTGCGGCTGGGCTGCGATTGATGTCCCGTGAGTGTACTTTGCCCCTGTGGGACTCAAATGTTTTCACCATGTGTCGGTTGCGTTCGCTGTCTCCGAACATACTGATGCACCTCCCGCCTGGGTTACCACGACGTGAACAGACCATGCTCTACCGTCTGTGGCTAGGCGTTGCCTTTACGAACTCATATGCTTTCCTCATTGGAATGGCCAACAGCCCCACGTGCGACACATGCAACATTGACGAGACGCTCGCACATATTATCTTTGTCTGCCCGCAATATAGTGCTCAGAGACAAGTGATGTGCAGAGTACTGGACCAGTTGGACAATCGTCCACTATCAGAACTGAAAGCTTTAGGCCAATGCTCCGAAGGAACATCCGCGTTGAAGGCCTTACTCGCGTTATTAAGGTTCCTGCGGTCTACGGGGCTTCACGACAGACTCTAAGAATGCCGCCCCCTACCGCTCTGTAGTGTACGCGCTTTGTTCGTGCTTGTCTCCCTTTCTTTCTATCTCCCCCTTCCACTCTGTTTCTCTTTTTATCCCCCTTAACCCTTCCCCCTGCGCAGGGTAGCCAACCGTAACTACCTCCGGTTAACCTCCCTGCCTTTCTCTGCATTATTTTGTCTCTCTATATATATATCATTGCTTCTTATATTTCTGTTGTTTCGCTTAGCCGCTGACTGACCCGGGTTGTTGACCTCTGTCAGGAAGCACGCAGTGCTTGCCTCCTTTTGTACCACCTCGTGCGCATGTTGTACATAACGTTCGAATAAACTGAATTGTATCGAAAACGAGCAAAGTCTTTAGCATTTCGATGCGTAACTAAGAAACGCAGCCTATTGTCACAATGGTGCAAGGAGTATCTGGTGCTCAGGAAGATTACAGGAGCTTTGTGGGGTTCCGCCTCACGTGCAAATATGCACCACTCGCGGGCAACGCGAAAACTCCGTCTTGTCTGCGCTTACGACACGACTTTTTTGTCGCCGTCTTTCGTGACGCGCGGATGTGGGGAGAATTTATGATGCGTTTCGCAGCTTCCGTTCCGTTCCGAAGCCGACACGTGCTGCGTCATTAGAAAGACGAAAAAGCAGTAGTCGCCCGTGCGGCGCTTCGCCGATGGGCGCGCAGATGTCTGCGAAGTAAAAACGAGCGCTCTGAAACGAGAATTTATCGCCGCAGCTTGTTCTCACTGAGTCGTTAAAGCGTGTCTGGAGTGCAGAAATCCAGCCGTTAAATTTATGAACAGGCGCGCGCTTAACTACCAGCGCGGCGAAACGTCAAGTCGTTAAGATAAAGGGGGGGGGGGGGGGGTCGGCAGAGACACTTAACACTGCTTACGTGTGAGAATTCGAAAGCATTGTAATTGCTTTGGTGAAATGTTCATTTTTTTAATTTTTGTTTCACGCGTTCCTTGACCATGCAAGCTCTCGCTTGCGTTCTAACTGTGCCCCGGTAAGCCCAAATCAAAACGTGCCAAGTGTGTCAACATGATCGCCTTCTCGTGAGAAGTTCATAACTTGAAGGATTACTCAGTGGCGTTTAATTGGACATAAACCCTTTTTATTTTTAAACTCATTTTATGCACATGACGTGGCGCCACCTCCTTCCCAGTGGCTGCGCCGTGACGTGCCAGATGACGCACGCACTAGGTCGCACATTTAGACGTGACGTGTGCAATGACGCGTGTACTAGGCACATCTATAGTCAACCAGAACCGTAGAGCTGCCATGGCGTCATTTTGCTTCCGGTCACCGACGTGTGCGGACGCAGGATGGTTGGCTTTGAGCGAGCTGCGACAGCGGTCGTCAACGGCCATGGAAGCCTGTATTTTTCCGTGCCCAAGGACTACATGATTATCCTGCCCAATGTTTCATCAGGTGAAGCTATGAAGCGTGCGGTCATGCTGCACTGCGGCATCTCAGGTCATCCGCATCGCAATGAAGACCTTCGAATTAAAGCCCTTGCAAGACGCCGGCTTCATCAAGGACGTTGCTGTGACAGGTGCCTACAAGATGTCCCACGTCTGGCTCGTTAACCTACGGACGGGTGAAGCTAAAGAGAAGCTTATAGAAGCAGGACGCTTGGTCGTCAAGGACGTACCGTCTTTGCATCGTCATAGATCCCAACAGGCAAGAGGTGCATCTGAAGTTGCATTGGGTGGCTTGGATGTCACGAACGATAACATTCGGAGGGCATTCAGTGAATATGGTGAAGTGAAGGAGGTGACCAACGATAGCTGGAAAGCGGAGGGCTTCGAATGTGCTGATACTCTGACTAAGTTTGTGCGATTGTTTTCGAAGGAGGGTATCGCACTGCATCACGTGCCCCACCAAATGCGTCTTGGCAGCGGCACAGTGCTCATTGTGGCGCCAGGTCGAGCCCCTCTGTGCCTTCGTCGCAAGCACAAGGGTCATATACGGCGAGATTGTAGGGTTCCGAAGTGCGACGAATGTTACGCGTTCGGCCACGGACAGGAGGCATGTACTCGCAGCTATGTCAAAGCTGTTGGCAGATCTGCGGTTGTAGACCAAAGTGCGCTGGTTATGGATGAGGAAGAGGCAGAGCAAGCTGCAGAACCCGCTACAGCTGACAAGTGCGGAACCGATCAGGGAGCAGTCAAGGAAGGCAGCGTCTCCGGGCTGCAAGCGTCGGCCATGATGAGGCCTAGCGCTGGTGTGCACCAAGAGACCGCTACAGTGAACGCGGCCGGCGTCGGTCCGGTGTTTCAGGATGAGGAACCAACGAGAGTCCATGGACGCGTCCAGCGTCTCTCAGACGCGGCAGGTAGCAAGCACAAAGCCAGTGGTCGAGGAAAGTGCTGTGGTAATAACGGGCGCGGAGTCAACCTCGGCTAAGCGTCGCCATGACGATGTGGTGTCGGTGTCGCAGGAGCAGCGTCTGAGACAGGTTGAAGCATCGCTGGATGCGAATGGGATGAAGAAGAAACCTCGCAGCGCCGTTCTGACGCGAGCGTCATCCCTTACAAGGGGCGGCAAAGAGGCTAACCTTTAGACGCCACTATGGCGAGTGCACAAAGCGCCGAGATGGATAATGAGGTCCTGTCTGTCTTGCCGGCGGTCTCGTCCGGCAGGAAAAAACATGTCGTTGGAAAGGCCCCGCGCGTAGGGACAATTAATTTCCGAGGATTAGCGGCTAAAAGTAGGCAAAATCAGCTGTATCGTATTGCGACGGAACAAGAATTAGAGTTAATCGCAGTGCAGGAAAAAAAAGTTGAAGGTGAAGACCAGACCGAGGGCATGTTGCGCCCGTTCTCGGCGCATTATGTGTGCGTCAGTCATGCAGTTGAGAAGTCAGGAGGGTTTGTCCTATTTGTACATAGTTCCTTAGGGATTGTTATACATTTGGTTACAAGTTGTCCAATGGGCCGCTTTGTAGTCTGTGATATTGCTTTTGCCTGCAATGAGTGGTGCGTGGTTTGTTTGCATGCTCCAGCTGACGCTGCACAGCGTTTAAATTTCTTCTGTCGCATTAGTGAGTATTGCAACACTGATCGTATACTCATCCTTCTAGGCGATTTTAATTGTGTATGCTCATCACGAGACAAAACGAGCACTACGCCGCATCGTGAGACTAGCACGGTAAAGTTACTGGATGTCATCAACGACTTCGCTTTTGGAGACGTGTGAGAATGTATTACCAGTGCGCATGACGTCCAATTCACACATTTTCAAGGTTCTAGTCACGCACATTTAAATCCTGCATATGTGTCGATGGATATTGTGCCTCTGTGTAAGGATTATTGCGCAACCCCTCTCTCCTTCACTGACCGTTGCCTCGTGATGTTTCGCATTTGCAGTAAAAAATAAAGGAAAACTTAACTGGGAGTCATGGAAAATTAATAATAAACTTCTTGATGACGATGTTTTTAAATCTATAGCACTTGAGGGCATGCAAGAACTGTACAAAGACAATAACTCGGAGATTGGGCCGAACTGAGAAACGTTTAAGCAAAATATTGAAATGAAAGCTATAGAAAGGAGCAGCTTACTTAAACATGAAGAACGAATTCATGAGAAACTGTTACCTTCCAACTTGCAATCCCTTGACAAAGAAGATAATCTAACGAATGGTACCTTTCAGTCAGATATCCGTGGGGTGAAAGAAAAATTGGAGTTGATAGACATTGAAAGATTTCGAGGTGCAATTGTAAGAGCGAGAGCAGAGAAAGCGGTAATCGCCAAAAGGCTTACAAAGCGCGCGCTAGGTACGGAAAAGGTTATGCGCAACGTAATACAATAGCAGATATCGTATATAATGGTGTCGTGACAAGCGCGAAACACGAGATTGAGCAAGCGTTTTACGAGTATTATAGTGCTTTGTTTTCATTAGGTACGGTAGGTAGCGACCGTTTTAAAAGTGAATTTCCTGTCCTTCATGCTACAGCTAGATGACGAAACAAAGGCTAGCTTGGAACTTTCAATCTCGGTAGGGGAGGTAGAGAAAGCGATCGATGACCTAAATCCAGGAAAGTATGTTGGCCCTGACGGGCTTAACGCAGCTTTTACACGACCTTCAAGCGAGAAGTGTCTCCAATATTGCGGCGCTTATTCAAGGAAGCCTTTGAGTTCAAATCTCTGCCTCCATCATTTCTCACTTCCCATAGTGTTTTCATTCCGAAAACGAACGATTCTATCGAACTTCGGCAGGTATCAGCCTATCGGCCGACCAGTTTAACAAACATTACAAAATATATATGAAAATAGTGCTTAGAAGGTTGCAGAGTGTAACAAAAAAATAGTGGGCCCGCATCAAACATGTGGAATACAGGGCAAAAGCATCTTTACCAACATTCACAAAGCAAGGTGTGTATAAGAGCGCTGCGATGTCATGAAGGATGCAGTGGCGATGCGCCAGATTGATTTTGAGAAGGCCTTTGACCGCGTGCCCCATGACTTGCTTATAACTGTCTTAGAACATGCAAATGTTGGTACGGTAATAACACAAGGTGTTCGTATGGCGTACAGTGGTTGTAGTACTCGGTCGGTTGTTAGCAAAGAAGTGGGAAATCTCATCGAATTGCGGCGCTCAGTTCAGCAAGGATGCCCTATTTCTCCTCTCCTTTTTTGCATGTGAAGTACGCGTTCTGGCCTATGCAGACGATATAGCTGTTTTTTGTTCAAATCTCGAAAGTATTGCGGATGTTATTACCACTGTAAAACGCCTTTGTGAAGTAAGCAGAAGTGCAATCAATTAGAATTGGTTTGGCATGGGGATTGGAATCTCACGCCATAGTTTTTCCTGAATGTGCAGTGGGTAACAACACCGGTGAAGTATTTAGGCGATTCTTACTAGCGAAGGCAGATAGAAAGAGGTTGTTGAGTTGTGTCGCTTCCTGGAGGCACGAGTTTCTTTTGGATTTTAAGTACTGCATCTAGGAAAAAATTGTATAAGGATTTATGTGATTTCGGTCTCTCAATTCTATTGTACCGGTCTAATTTCTCTCGGGGAACATGGCGAAAAGTGCTGAAGCGTGTAAAAAGTATGCCTGTGTGTCCAGGGGTTAAAACTTTCTTCTTTAAATTACATGCAGGCGTCTTACCAGTTAAGACATGGCTTTCTGAAAAGGGCTTCTTCGTTCCGTGGGGTGACCACTGTTTCTTGTGCCGCAAACCAGAAACGATTGAACATGTGTTCCTGGAATGCTGGGATGGCGTGTTCTTCTGGGATGCCCTGCAAAGGAGCGTGAAGAAGGATTTCCCTTTGGATGCACAGCGAATAAGGTACCTGATGGTTGAAAACGAGGATGGTTTTCATTATGATATTGCTCTGTTATTGGCTTTGCATAGTATTTGGACGTCACGTATGGCTGTTCGCCATAAAGACGTTGATGCTCGTCCTGCTATAGCGTACTTTCCGGAGTCTCTCATTTCTTTTCTGGAAATGGAAATAAAGTGCAAAAGTGTGTACCCGATTGGGTGCCCCGTATGGAACCTTCGTTACTTATGAAGCAATTGTAACGTGTGTGTTTGACATTACGTGGTTGATTATTATACCAATGAAAAAAAAAAAAAAACCTGCTGTGGCGTTGGGGATGCGTGCTGGTGTCGCAACTCCGTAGGCCCGGGTTCGATTGCCACTTAGACCAAAATTTTCCAAAGTTTCTTTTCAAAGCCATTGATTTACTTTGTTTACAGGAACGTCCTTGAGAAATTTGACGTCAGTCCGAACATTCTTCACGTACTTCTACTCTGTGCGCCGTCGGCCATTCTGGTACCATCGCTCTGTGGCTACGCCGACAACACGTAAACAACAACAACAACAACAACAACAACAACAACAACAACAACAACAACAACAACAACAACAACAACAACAACAACAACAACAACAACAACAACAACAACAACAACAACAACAACAACAACAACAACAAGCCTTGCTCTCTTTCCAGAAAAGTGATCTTATGAACTAGGTGGAGGGAGAAAAGGAATGAAAGAAATGTAGGGAGGTCAACCAGACGCACGTCCGGTTTGCTACCCTACACATGGGAAGTGGTTTAAAGGAAGAAAAGAAAGTAGCGGGAGGGAGAAAGTACTATCGGTGTGAATACGTGCGGATGTCCATAACCTTACGCCTATAATTGGTCACTGAGGCCAGTCGCTTTCATAAAACGTAGCAGTGTACGGGTCGCTTTGTAAGCCTGCGACGAGTATGAAAATTCGTTAGTTGAATGTGGCATAGTTTACTGAAACCAACGTTTACGGACTCACTTAAGTTTTAGTGCAGCGGATCAATGTTTAAATGGGAGAAGAAGTTCTAGAACATTTCGTTACAGAACTTCACCAGCATAAGCTTAGCTGAATACGTCTCTTTTAACGCTACGTTCTCGTGTTTGCCTTTTCGTACGTACTCGCACACCAATCGGTGCGCTGTAGAGCATGGCTTAGGAGCCGAAAGTGGGCGCGTGCACAAGTACACCGTCATGCGAGAGGTCTGGAAAAGGGACCAGAACACGCGTATACGCGCAATTTAAGCCTAGCGCCTAGCGGTGAGAACGGACCGCGCCATGATCCTTGTTGCTCTGGTTAGTGCCGGTGGAAGCCCAGGTAAGTCCTGCAAGTCCTGCTTCGGCATTAGCGCTGCCTAGGCGCCTCGGCATTGCAGTAGCAGGTTGCACGGTCACGTTAGCTTCACTGATGAGCGCAGACTGGGGAACGCACGCTCTGCTGATTCAGGGAGGTGCATAAAACGAAACGGGCTTTGCGGTGCGGGCGGTGCCGCTTGTATAGACGGCTTCGCGAAGAAAACGTCTGAGAGCATACAATTGAAAAAGCCAAGAATATATATATATATATATATATATATATATATATATATATATATATATATATATATATATATATAAGGAGACAGAGGAACAAAAAACGTTGTAAGGTTCTAAGATTTTCAGTGCACAAAGTTGTGATATCTCTCTTTGGTGAAACGTTGAGAAGCCGTAATGTGTGAGCCCCTACATATCTTTTTCCTGGTTATGCTAGTGCGACTAGAAGCGCTCGGAAACGTTATATGCTTGTTTTCACGGTCTTCTGAAAAAAGCTAGCTCGCTCGCGAAGTTTATATCTTGAGGAAATGGGGGAAATGTTAGGAGCGTGTGTGTGTGTTAATTATGGGTTAAATGAAAATAGCCAAAACCTCGTTTTTCCTGTTAGAGGCGTTAAGTACATGAAACGCCTAGAAATTTCTCCGCGTGCGCACCCACACACGCCTACAATGCTGCACAAGGTGTGAACACAGAAGGCATTTCAAAGAGTAGCTTTGCTCTTCAGATGCAGATTCAGACACAACGTCGTAGGTTGTGTCTGAATGGTAGAAACATTGTGGGCGGAATAGTATATGCTAGAATTACAGAAGCTTTAGAATTGTAGCTGAATTGCAGAATCATTTTAGGCTGTGCAGTATAGGTGTGGTTGCAGGCCGCTTTTCAGTAAAACCATGGCACTGTTTTGACATTGTGACGTTCTAATAAAGGAGATAGTAGAAACATAGTTTATTGACAAATCACCGAACAAGTGTGCGAGCCAACTCTCGGGACAGCTGAACACGGCTGAAATTTGGTTTGTCGACCACAAATGACATTGTTTCTAACTTTTGTTGGCGTTCTGGTAGCAGTTTACCTTTTTTTGTGTTAAAATGACGTTTTTGATGTTGTACTGAGCCTGCACGTACGCTCCTATTTTTTCTTTTGAGCTCAGCATTTCTTAACAAAAATTCAATCGTAAGTGTAGAGATCATGTATGCCTTTTTTTTTATCTTGTGACTAGCTCCATCCTGTTGCACTAGAGTTAAATATCGTCAACCTATATCATCATCATCATCATCATCAGCCTAGTTAGGCCCACTGCAGGGCAAAGGCCTCTCCCATACTTCTCCAACTACCACGGTCATGTACTAATTGTGGCCATGTTGTCCCTGCAAACGTCTTAATGTCATCTGCCCACCTAACTTTCTGCCGCCCCCTGCTACGCTTCCCTTCCCTTGGAATCCAGTCCGTAGCTCTTAGTGACCATCGGTTATCTTCCCTCCTCATTACATGTCCGGCCCATGCCCATTTCTTTTTCTTGATTTCAACTAAGATGTCGTTTACCCGCGTTTGTTGCCTCACCCAATCCGCTCTTTTCTTATCCCTTAGCGTTACACCCATCATTCTTCTTTCCATAGCTCGTTGCGTCGTCCTCAATTTCAGCAGAACCCTTTTCGTAAGCCTCCAGGTTTCTGCCCCATATGTGAGTACTGGTAACACACAGCTGTTGTACACTTTCCTTTTGAGGGATAGTGGCAACCTACTGTTCATGATTTGAGAATGCCTGCCAAACGCACCCCAACCCATTCTTATTCTTCTGGTTATTTCAGTCTCATGATCCGGATCCGTGGTCACTACCTGCCCTAAGTAGATGTATTCCCTTACCACTTCCAGTGTTTCGCTACCTATCGTAAACTGCTGTTCTCTTCCGAGACTGTTAAACAGTACTTTAGTTTTCTGCAGATTAATTTTCAGACCCACCCTTCCGCTTTGCCTCTCCAGGTCAGTGAGCATGCATTGCAATTGGTCTCCTGAGTTACTAAGCAAGGCAATATCATCAGCGAATCGCAAGTTGCTGAGGTATTCTCCATCAACTTTTATCCCCAATTCTTCCCACTCCAGGCCTCTGAATACCTCCTGTAAACATGCTGTGAATAGCATTGGAGATATCGTATCTCCCTGTCTGACGCCTTTCTTTATAGGGATTTTGTTGCTTTCTTTGTGGAGGACTACGGTGGCTGTGGAGCCGCTATAGATATCTTCCAGTATTTTTACATATGGCTCATCTACACCCTGATTCCGTAATGCCTCCATGACTGCTGAGGTTTCGACTGAATCAAACGCTTTCTCGTAATCAATGAAAGCTATATATAAGGGTTGGTTATATTCTGCACATTTCTCTATCACTTGATTGATAGTGTGAATATGGTCTATTGTTGAGTAGCCTTTACGGAATCCTGCCTGGTCCTTTGGTTGACAGAAGTCTAAGGTGTTCCTGATTCTATTTGCGATTACCTTAGTAAATACTTTGTAGGCAACGGACAGTAAGCTGATCGGTCTATAATTTTTCAAGTCTTTGGCGTCCCCGTTCTTATGGATTAGGATTATGTTTGCGTTCTTCCAAGATTCCGGTACGCTCGAGGTTATGAGGCATTGCGTATACAGGGTGGCCAGTTTCTCTAGAACAATCTGACCACCATCCTTCAACAAATCTGCTGTTACCTGATCCTCCCCAGCTGCCTTCCCCCTTTGCATAGCTCCTAAGGCTTTCTTTACTTCTTCTGGCGTTACCTGTGAGATTTCGAATTCCTCTAGGCTATTCTCTCTTCCACTATCGTCGTGGGTGCCACTGGTACTGTATAAATCTCTATAGAACTCCTCAGCCACTTGAACTATCTCATCCATATTAGTAACGATATTGCCGGCTTTGTCTCTTAACGCACACATCTGGTTCTTGCCTATTCCTAGTTTCTTCTTCACTGTTTTTAGGCTTCCTCCGTTCCTGAGAGCCTGTTCAATTCTATCCATATTATAGTTCCTGATGTCCGCTGTCTTACGCTTGTTGATTAACTTAGAAAGTTCTGCCAGTTCTATTCTAGCTGTAGGATTAGAGGCTTTCATACATTGGCGTTTCTTGATCAGATCTTTCGTCTCCTGCGATAGCTTACTGGTTTCCTGTCTAATGGCGTTACCACCGACTTCTATTGCGCACTCCTTAATGATGCCCATGAGGTTGTCGTTCATTGCTTCAACACTAAGGTCCTCTTCCTGAGTTAAAGCCGAATACCTGTTCTGTAGTTTGATCCGGAATTCCTCTAGTTTCCCTCTTACCGCTAACTCATTGATTGGCTTCTTGTGTACCAGTTTCTTTCGTTTCCTCCTCAAGTCTAGGCTAATTCGAGTTCTTACCATCCTGTGGTCACTGCAGCGTACCTTGCCGAGCACGTCTACATCTTGAATGATGCCAGGGTTCGCGCAGAGTATGAAGTCGATTTCATTTCTAGTCTCACCATTCGGGCTCCTCCACGTCCACTTTCGGCTAACCCGCTTGCGGAAAAAGGTATTCATTATCCGCATATTATTCTGTTCTGCAAACTCTACTAATAATTCTCCTCTGCTATTCCTAGAGCCTATGCCATATTCCCCCACTGACTTGTCTCCAGCCTGCTTCTTGCCTACCCTGGCATTGAAGTCGCCCATCAGTATAGTGTATTTTGTTTTGACTTTACTCATCGCCGATTCTACGTCTTCATAAAAGCTTTCGACTTCCTGGTCATCATGACTAGATGTAGGAGCGTAGACCTGTACAACCTTCATTTTGTACCTCTTATTAAGTTTCACAACAAGACATGCCACCCTCTCGTTAATGCTATAGAATTCCTGTATGTTACCAGCTATTTCCTTATTAATCAGGAATCCGACTCCTAGTTCTCGTCTCTCCGCTAAGCCCCGGTAACACAGTACATGCCCGCTTTTTAGCACTGTATATGCTTCTTTTGTCCTCCTAACCTCACTGAGCCCTATTATATCCCATTTACTACCCTCTAATTCCTCCAATAACACTGCTAGACTCGCCTCACTAGATAGCGTTCTAACGTTAAACGTTGCCAGGTTCAGATTCCAATGGCGGCCTGTCCGGAGCCAGGTATTCTTAGCACCCTCTGCAGCGTCACAGATCTGACCGCCGCCGTGGTCAGTTGCTTCGCGGCTGCTGGGGACTGAGGGCCGGGGTTCGATTGTTGTATTCATATAGGAGGTTGTGGCCAAGTACTGCACCAGGGTGGCCAATCCTGCTCTGGTGAGAGAGTGTGTTACCGGTTCTGGTCACCGGGATCAGGCCGCACTCCAGGCCTGTTTGTGCAATTTTCTCAACACACGGTTTTTTTTTTTTTTTTTCCGGTGGAGAATAGCGCGGCACCGTGATTTGAATCACGGTCCTCTTGCACTGGAGACGGATACTCTACCGTCCCCGTAGGAGTTAAATTAAAATTTAATTTATGGGGTTGTACGTGACAAAACCACTTTCTGATTATGCACGCCGTAGTGGAGGACTCCGAAAATTTCGACCACCTGGGGTTCTTTAACGTGCACCTAATTCTAAGTACACGGGTGTTTTCGCATTTCGCCCCCATCGAAATGCGGCCGCCGTGGTCGGGGTCCGATCCCGCGACCTCGTGCTCAGCAGTCTAACACCATAACCACTGAGCAACCACGGCGGGTCCCGCAGGAGTTGTACGCCTCATTTAACCTACAGTGGTGCCCTATTTGGTCAGTCAAGGTGGACCAATCTGAGCTCGGTTATACCGCATGGATGGCACTCGGCTACAGAACCTGGTATTTATGACCTGCACATGTGAGTGTGAGGCCATATATATTTGAAGATATATATCGTTCTTTTTTTTTTTTTTTCTTTTTTTTTTTAGGAGGGTTCCCGTACAGTGATAAACCTATATACATCCTCCCAACTTATGCTTTCGTTGGGGTCTAATAAGATAATTTATGCGTTTAACGTGTACTTTAATAGGGAAATTAGTGTTGGCCTCGTACTACAGCCCCAATAGGGCAGTAATAGTGTATTGTAAAGACGAGAGGCGGGATCTTGATCATAAAAACGATATATGTTTCAAGATATGAATCTGAGTGCTGTCGGTGAGAGAACTCCGTTTCTTGCTAATATAATCTGACAGTACACGATGTTCCACACTGTTCACACAATTCCGCGCAAAACAGAGGTAAAACATGTAGACTCAGTTTAAATCAAGTGATTTCTCGCGCGTGTAAGGCGGCGAGCTGAGAGCCACTACTGCAGCTGCTCTTGTAACAGCATTACAGGAAAGCAGCGCGACGGGCACGACCCTTCGAACAATGGAGCTGACTGGACGAACGCCCGTCTTGCCCGCTCCTTTGTTCTAAGATACTGTTCTTGGGCGCCTTCCTCACTCTAATGCAATTTGGTACTAACAGCTGCGAGAAGAGATTAGACGTTCTGATGAGGGCCCTCTATTTTTAACTAAGTTTTATGTTGTCGCGGGAGAGGCGTCTGCTTGCTTCTGGTTGCACCACAGTACGAGTATCTCGGCCGAGACGTGCGTTGAACAACGGAGTGGTTTTTTATTAGACTGGGGCCAAAGCGGAGATGGATAGTGAAAATTTCACTACGCGCATCCTGAGGTGAGAGAGAGGGAAAGCGAAAACTGACGACAAGGAAGAGGAAAAAGAGAGGGAACAACAGAGAGGTTACTCATTCTGAACGCTGTCTGGCTTGCCCTCTGTGTGGTAAAAGGGTAAAGGGAATGAAATGTGATAGAAGAGAGGAGATTAAGGAACGAGATCGAGAAAAAAATAGGTGCGCGCGCAAATGACAGAGAAAGGATGTATACATATAAAGACAGGTAAGTTTGTTGGCTACCTTGCAAAAGCGACGAGAGAAGCACAAACGACGTAAAGCCCAGGCTACACAATTCAGTGATAGTATAGACACTGTTGTCAAAGTCTGTATTGTGGGTCAATATGCCTTAGGAACTTGAGCGTCGGAGATATAGACCTTCTGCGCGCAATTACTTTGGGAGGGAACTTTTTGTTTCGACATTGGGCGACTGATTACCCATTCTATCAAGCAGAACGCAAACCGCTTGTCTTTCACTAAGACAGCGCGGACAAATGACATGCAATTCAGGCATGTATAACCGCGAGGAGATATTCACGCACAAAGCCTGAGAAGAATAAATAAATAAATAAATAAATAAATAAATAAATAAATAAATAAATAAGTATACACAAACCCACTGGGCCTTGTTAATATTCTTGCATGAACGTTCTCATTCTTTGTTGGACGCCCCATGGTTGGCAAAAAAAAAAAAAGAAAGCTGCATCCAGTCTTATATATTTCTCACCGTCTTATCACCCTGTCTTATCGGTTCACTGCTAAAGAGAACACCAAAGCAGAATACAAGCACTGATTACTACTGAGATTTGACAAGAAAGTGTACGCTCTGAATTTTCAATGAATATATGTCTGCCTAGTACATCATTCAGCCGCGATTGTGCAAAGATATCAGAAAAGTTATGTTGGATGGAATGTTAAATAGATGTTCCTTTTGAGACTGGAGCGTAGTTGCAACACAGAAACGCAGCGAATAACAGCAGGGAGCTCGCAGGTGTGAGTCTTCACCTTGAATTTTCTTGGATTCATTTCGTGTATCCAACGGTGTTTAGAACAGCGGGTTCGTAAAGTCTTTGCTTTGCAGCTCATGACCCTTGAGCATGGAATCCGGTGACTCGGAGGTTACTATATACGGAGGTTGTCCAAACAGTACGGATAGCTCACGCGAGCGGGCCTCCGACCTTCCTTGGAGCACTTATCGGTTACTCTGTGCGAGTATTTTAGGTCTCGCGCGTTGACTAGACAAAAATTGTAGTACGCAACTTTTGACACTATAGAGGAAGAACACTGAGCTTAGTCGTATCTCAAGATTGCACTTCAGTGATAGTAAAAAAAGATGCCATTTTTAGCGTCGCTTAGTATAGCTAGAAAAGAGGCAAAGCGAATGGCGTATGGCGACACCGTTCTGAAGTTCCTGCAACAGCTTTTCGTTAAGTAACGGTCGCTGACGCCATCTACTCGTGTCTTATTAATTGTTAATCAGGGAATAAGGAACGCATTGCGTTATAAAGACACAAGCAATTCACTCAAGCAACTTTCAATAACTTCTAACGCGCTAAGACATGCAAGAAAACGCATTGGAAATCCGCGTTGTCACAATGACGTATAGGCGCTGCGGTGCAGGCGCTAAATTCAAGAAATAGAAGTTTGACATTGATTTTTGACAACCCTTTTTTCTCTCGACCAGACAAACCAGAGCGAGGTACTAAAGCATACCTTACTGATCTTAACTGATTTAGATTTCATCTTTAGTGTCGATTTTAGAGAAAGTTCTAGCTCGGGGCTAACACCGTTATTTTATTCAGTACGTACGGGACACGAAGAAATGCTGTCATTGAAAATTAATTACACGGAACTAATTCGCTTCGTGTACAGATCAGTCTTTTTCGCTTTAGCTGGCTGAACACCTGCAGGTAAGAGAATTGGGATACCTATTTTTTACTGCTAAGTTACCGAGTTGTAAACCTTACGTTTCAGTTTTTCAAAATGTTGCGATTTTCAACCATTATTTAAAACTCTTGCTCGCCTAAATGAAAGATCTGCTGCGTACAGTCAGTGGAATATATAAATTATTATTGTAAATTAAGCACACGTCACCGAGATAGGTGTAGTGGACGGCGAAGAAAACAAATTTACCGATATATATATATATATATATATATATATGCTTCAGACCCGTTTGTTTTTAGTTGCCTATTGACTTTGGCGCTGTGCTGTTAAGCACGAGGAGGTAGCGGGATCAATTCCCGGCCGCAGCGGCTGCATGATGTCGATGGGAGCGAAATGCAAACACGCTTGTGTACCGCACATTTAGTGAACGTTAAAGAACTCCAGATGATCCAAATTAATCCGGAATCTCCCACTACGGCGTGCCTTATAATCATATTGTATTTTTGGCTAGTCAAACACCAGAATTAAATTTTTTAAGTAGGAGGTTGCATTCAAGTAAAGGCAGAAAGGTCGGCCTGAGCTATTGTACTCTAGCCTGCTATTCTGTCTAAAAGGAAGAGGGAAAGGAGAAGAAAAGGGGGGGGGATGAAGAATGACGAAGACAAATTAGAGTCATGCTAAGTGTGCGATATTGCAGCACTGCCAATGGCACAGGCCGACATCGGTGTTGTGGAAATTTCTGTGTCCCCATGAATTTAGATAGGAGCTTCTGACGTAAAGCTTCCTTTTAAGCATCTTTGAAGTAGTAGCTTAGCGCAAAAAAAAACCACAGACACAAGGAAGACAGACAAGGACAAGCGCTAAACGGACAAGGACAAGCGCTAGCGCTTGTCCTTGTAAGTCTTTCTTGTGTCTGTGTTTTTTTTTGCCCTAAGCTACTACTTCAAATATGGACGACCAACTAGCCCAACAGTCAACTCTTCTTTTAAGCATCGACTGTAACAATTATGGAATCGTTATTTGGTCATTTTTGACGCGCATAGCTAAGTGGACGTGTACGAACGGATGTGGTTCGCCAGGTGCGGAATATATTTTGTACGACTGATATCGTGTGGACACCCACATTTCCTAAAAACAAACAAACAAGCAAACAAACAAACAAACAAACAAACAAACAAACAAACAAACAAACAAACAAACAAACAAACAAACAAACGCAAACATGACAACAATTAAAACGGACACCGACCACGAACGTTCATAAAAGTAAAATGTTTCGGCTCCCGCGCGGGAGCCTTGTTCGCAATCTTGTTAATTGTTGTCATGTATGTTCCCTACCAGACGGGTTTCCGTGCAATTCTTGATTTCAAACACAGACATGTAGCGTCGCACTGACCGCTATTTGCTGCCATAAAAAAAGTAGAAACGAAAGAATACGTAGAAATTGCAAGAAATATTGAAACAGAAAGTGAAAAGAAAACGGTTAAGCATAGAAAGTCCAACCGCCAGACCACGCCTAAGGATGGAATCCTCGAAACAGTAGGGAACACTGACCGGGGCTCTTGAATAAAGTTAATTCTCCCCCCCCCCCCCCCTCCCCCATCTTCCTCTCTCTTTCTCGAAACGGTGTGGTTGCCTGTGTTTACAGGCTGCTTCGAAAGCTTAAGTGAGATGTAGAAGCTCTCTTGTAGGGAGTATTCCTCGTAGCGATAAGCCACACGCCAGGAAACGAATTGCTCCCGAGGTTTCGCCGCGAGTGCAACGCGCCTGGTGAATACTCGAGAAGCGTTGGCCGGAAGGCGAACAATTACGCGGGACATTAAACTTCCTTAATGCGTTTTGCTCCACGAGTCGCGCGGAACGGTAGGAAATGAGCACCCTCAGAAAGAAGTAAAAGCTAAAAAATATGAATAAATAAATGAGACATAGAGGCGGGGCGAACGATATTCCGATTGGCCCGCTGTTCACGTTTTCCAGCAAGAGATTAAGAATTGATACGATTATATAATTACTCCAGAGCTTGGTTGTACTGTTCTATATCTTTTGTCTCGAGCTGCAGGTTCTTCAAGCGCTGGTGGTTCCTTCCTGTACCAGTGCAAGTGAACGGAAGACATAGAATGACTGCCTAATACATTTTGTAAAGCCTTTCTCGTGCACATTGGCTTTTGATATATTAGTACGGGAAATGGAAGTGCCATTTCTTTTTGCACTTGATATCTTCTATCTTCTTGTTTTACTTATGACCTGCGTAGATGACAAGGATGGGGCTAGAGTCCTTAGCCTGTTTTTATTTCAAAATGTTGAAGATAAAGAGAGCGTTCTGTGTTCGCCTGACATACCTTTATAAATAGGTAAATCGACGTCTGAAGCTGACGGTACAAGGAACCTTGTAGCGCATACTTTTGCGTGAAGTCGCATCCATAAGAAATAAACTGCGAGAAACTTGAATACAACTAATTCTTAGCGAATAGCACGCTGTATAGTTGGACTCACCCGCATTTATTCCAAAATACCCTAACACAGTGGTGCTATTAAGCGTTTTCTCTAAAACCTGAATAGCGTGTTTTGTAAACACTAGATAATTACTTTATTTTATAGGTAACGCTGTCAAGGATACGGTGCAACCGCAGTGATTGTATAATACTTAAAGAATGACGTTTTTATGCCATTGAAATAAAAATACCGTCGAACCACTCTGTGCCTTTTAGGCGCGGCGTGACTGCACCTCTTCAAAGAACACGCGAGACATTACAGAGCATCACGTCTGCCATTTTGCCAGAGCAGATGGTCGTTATGAAATGTGATTTGAATTCGTTGGAGATTAACGAATATCGCCATCACTTGAATAGAGGAAAAGAAGTAGGCCTTTGAATTCCCGCTGTTGATATAACTACATGTGCTATGGTAATCGAAGCATTACTTAGTACTTTCACCTGCGCGTACCTTTTCTCCGCCATCACGTGCCAATCCTGGGTCACTATAACGTAAAGCTTTTCCAATATTATTTTATTCTAATCTTGTGACGTCAAATTTGCGTAACCGCCGACGCAAGCATCGGGCGGTGACCTGCAGGGTTGTGTAAACTCTCCTCGTTTATAGGAGGTCACTTTTGTTTGCTTTAAAAACGAATAACATTGCCTACACTGAATGACTTGTTTTATATAATTGGCTGATAAGAGGCGAGGAGCACGCTCGAGTGGAGAGGGATGCGATGGGGCCGAGCCAGTGCAGTGAAAATCGATAACTGGATGAAGAGGGTGGTGCCGGCGTCTGCAATTGGTCTGCTTTCCCTAACTTACCTTGAGGTTTGTTTAAAATCGCGGCGGCATGCAACGGAAGGTTAGGAATGCCGCTAAATAGGATCCTCAGCAAAGAAAAGTTGGCTGAGCGAGGTGGTAAATTTGCCGAAAGTGCTTGAAAACGTTACACGGCCACGAAAAAATATTATTGTGTGCAGACAAATCCATGCTCTCCGGCAGGCGCGAGTAGCCAGTGCCTGAGCGGTCGGCGGCAGCCGTCCTTTATTCCTTTCAGGACGGGGCAGCTTGCGCCTATTTAGAGAAAAATTGTTTTGTTCGGCATATTAATGCATCTCTAACGCGTACACGTCACTTTGACACGGAGAGTTATCACGGTTTTGTGACGTCGCATGACAGGCAGGTGAATTGGGTGCAGCCCGAAAACTTTTCACCAATAGTAGACGGCTAACGGGGAAAAGGCGTTGAATCAGAAATAACTACTTTTCCTTTGTTCAATCCATTCATACATAATCAGAGTATGCGCGTCATATTAGATGGAGACCTATCGCGGTTCGCGTGACGTCGCGTGACTGACAGGCGAAGTGGGGGTGGCCCAAAAAAGTTTTTGACCAATTGCGGAGAGCTGACTGCAGAATTGGAATAGAAAAGTTTGGAATAGCTTTACGTTATAGCGCCCCTACTTTATAGCGCCCCTCAGTTGCTTTGTTTTGCTTTGCATGTTATGTAAAACATATTTGAAGACATGTTCAACCAAACATGCTCGCAAGAAAACCTTTCACCAGACCGCTTCTGCTAGCTTTTCGTGTACTACATTCAATAAAGCCTAAAAAAAAATCCTCAGTGTTCCCAAGCGGCGATAGGCGCCCGCTGTTCCGCGCGGTTGTCACGACAAATGCTTACATGGTGAATGCTGCGAGGATTTGTTTTTTTCACGTCCAAGCTTGAGCGAAATGTTAGTTTCGAGCTTCAAACATTCTTGTACTGTGTTTTTTGTGCAGTGACTCATTGACCACATTCGTGCTTTCTATTTTTCTCTATTCCTGTCAGGTGAAACCGATACCAGCGCGCGCTAAATATGTACAGTGCCCGTCAGCCTTGTGTAGAGCGCGCGAACGGTGGCCATTGGGGCCCACGCGCGGCCGACGCATATAATCACGGGCTCAGCCACTACCGTTAGACGTCCGCCATTCGCGCGCTCTACACAAGTTTGACGCGCACTGTGCGTATGTTATGCTCGGCACGAACGACACCGGCCGGTCTTCCTGTATTTGCCTGTAAAGCGTGCACCGCTACAGCAAGTACAGCATTGCGGGGAAGAACTTGCATCGCTCATTGTAGTAGGTCATTCTCGAAAAATTGTTGTATGAGAGAGCCTCTTGAACAAAATCTCGAGAGGCCTAGATTGGCTTTTGATGGATAGTGCGTGCCTTGCGTATCATATTTTAGGCAACAGAATCAATCAATCAATCAATCAATCAATCAATCAATCAATCAATCAATCAATCAATCAATCAATCAATCAATCAATCAATCAATCAATCAATCAATCAATCAATCAATCAATCAATCAATCAATCAATCAATCAATCAATCTTATATTTATCAAAACAAAACTGGAGACCTGCGCAAAAGGTTGTCGCAGCAGCTTGCAAAGGCCATGGGCCATTACGTGGCAGTCTTATTGACGAATATTCAACATTTTCTGCACAAAACACCAAAAAACATCAGAATATAGGAAAAGATATAAGATAACATAAACGTGACGAAAAGGGCCTTCAGATACAACATTTATCAAAAAGTAAAAATATACATTGCAACATCAAGAACTTATATATTGAAATATAGTGCTAACAGAATAAAAGATACAACAGAGTGAGTGCAATATATTTGATTGGCATTATGAAGAGAGAAAGAACTTGTGGAAATCCCTTTTATTTAGAATAACTGCGCGTCTATATTATTTAAGTACGGTTGGAATATGCGTGAATGACTGCAGGTGGTAGTTGTTTCAAAACCACGGTACTTTCCATACCTTGGAGTTTGGCGTAGATTTTGTATTAGCGTGGGGCTCTTATCTATAGCAACTGTCGTAACAAAATTTTCAACTTATTCTGACTAAAGGTAAGTTGTTTCTAATAGTCTATGCTCATAATTTGTCTACACGATATAGGCGTTGTCTAAAATATCTGCTTTATGTTGGGGAATGTTTGCTGGTTTATATATCGGACGTATTCATCGATAAAGTACCGACAACTAAATGCGCGACAGCAGTTATTATGTTCCCTGCGCAAGTTTCGTGTCTGCAAGAGTTCAGGAAACATCTGCTAGACTGTTTGCGATGGCTCCTGAAAACATGCAATGAGATCTCTGCGAGGCTTTTTGCAGCATCCCGGCGGAACGTTCTCGAGGTTTGCACAAACAACCTATGGAGTAATTTCAGGAAGGCGCTATGACACTCAAGAAACCACCTAAAAAAATGCCGCGCCGTGCTTCAGCTTCGTCCTATTATGAGCGGACAGATGAATGTGATAGTTGAGTCGGCCATTCAAGTGCAGTGAGAGGCAACGTATCAAGACGTGGTCTTGTGTTGTCACACTTCCTGTCCCTTGAGAAACAACGCAAAGCATTCAGCAGGCTCATTTAACCTAAATGGCCGAAAATAAGTCGGTCCACCTGTAAGTTTTATATGCTTCGCACGACGTAAAGTGATTGACGTAGCGTGAATCTATTTTTGTTTTACTCCTGTTGAAGCGCCTCCCCCCCCCCACCCCCCACCCCCCAAAAGAAATAATTCTGCCGTGATCTGACACTATAGTGAGCCTTCACATGTTCCCATAGAATATACCTCATAAACAACCGGTAGATAACCAAACTTGTCATTGTCCTAAGGTCTTTAGGAATTGAACAAGAGGCATGAAACATTAAAAAAGGTAGAATGGCACGACAATCATGTTTCACTCCTTCCTTGCACTCTCATGTCCACCTTCGAAGCGTTTAAAAACAAACAAAGTAGAAAATATCCACGTAGAAGGGAACTAGGGTGTAAACGAAGAATTAGGGCACACAATGTGTCGAATTGTAAACAGACAGATTTGGATTGGCTGGAGGAATGGTTCCGAATTAAAGAAGCCCAGTTAAAGCAATGTTTCTCGCTCATTGTGAAGAAAGGTTCCGGATAGAAAGAATTGCGGGCGGGAAGAGAGAGAGATAGAGAGAGAGAGAGGGGGGGGGGGGGGGGGGGGGGCGTCAGATATATCAAGGATAACTCGTGATGGCCAGGCGAGACGGGAGAAATCGTTCACATGTCCCGGTCCATCCAATGTATTGAGTGGCGACGAACGGTTAATGGGCTCGCGAGGGGGCGTATACGACAGCGTCCTATTCCAAAACGTCGCACGAGGGAGACCGCAAGGAGGAAGAGCAGGCAGGCAGTTCAACACTATAGCGTTTGGCAGGAGGGAAAGCTCGTTTTTACGGGCGTCCCGCTGAAAGCCACGCGCTGTTCCCAAATGGCCCCGGCGTGACTGGGCCGCGGAAGTACACACTCGCGCGCGCGAGTGCGCGCATCGCCGATGGCGCTCGTTCGGAGAACCGAGAGCGGAGTCGCTGAGATTCGTGTTGAAGGAAGGGGCCGCGTTTCGCAGCGGGGCTGCCTGCGCCGTCGACATCACGCTTAGAAGAGGGAAATAGGGTTGGAACACCAGTGTACACGTTACGGGAGGAGGAACGAAGGGCTTGTGTGAAGAATAAAAGAAAACGCTCTGGCCGCGAACTGTTTTCGTTAGAAGGATATTAGGCGCGCACTTTCGCTGCGAAGTACACTCGACCAGAGGCGCTGATGGCTTGATCGCTTGCTGCGCGTCACGTCGGTGAGATGATAAGGCTTTTAGCAGTGAACTGCACGTTTAGCGGGCTATAAGAACAGGGGAGAGAGAGAAAGGAAGAGAAAGACGATGTACACACAAAGTAAGAAAAATACGTAGAAAGGAAAATTTTTATGCTATGGATGGAGGGCATGTTCTGAGGGAGCTTTTAGTGCGTGGTTTCTTAAGCTTCTATAGAGATTGTCTATTCCCCTTTTCCTTCCTCCATAGGGTAACCAACCAGATGCATTTCCTGGGTTACATCCTTGTATTAACAATTTACCTTCTCCCTATGTCTATCTCGCTCTGGGTTCGTGGTTACGCAAGAACGCTTTATTCAAAGGGCGCATCGGAAAAGTTCAGCACTTGCTTGTAGAGTCGCTTGATAGTCTAAATGCCTTGAAACGGGAAACTGAGATAGTTCACCACGTTCTTTATTTCGCATTGAAGGCGTTTTGATTAGGAAGCCTTGGTACGGAGGACTTGTGACGGGACACGATACGTGCAAAAATAGCAACTGAAGTCCATTAAGTACTCAATATTTGCTAATTTCATTTACGTTTTGACTGAGCCTTACATTTAAAAGCATCAGGAAATCCCTGTAGAAGACTAGCAGCTGTTAAGCTAATCTTTTTGTTCTTTCAATTGTACATATTGGGAGTATTTTGCATTATTGATGATGCTTTCATTTCAGTTTCGCTGGCAACGGTAGTGCGAACAGGTATGCCTTCATTACTAGCCAGCTCCGCGATAATAGTGTGAAGCTGGTTTTGCGACACCTTGCCAATTTTTTTGTATCTAGATTAATGTTCCGCGCTATACTGCAAGCATACATGCGTTACTACCGCACAGTAGATGTTGTCAATAAGCCAGGCACAGATGCGTGCATCGTGCTTCTACTTAGAAAATAATTTTTGTACAGTACTGCCAATTGTTTTTGCCACGAGGAAGTGCTTCTTTATCTACGCCACATTTAAAAGAAAGGTAAAAAATGACAGTCATAAACAAGGATTTGTGAACCTCTATACAGGTGTCCACGACAAGCGAGAACGTTGAGCACGCACATGTAGATTATTTTGTAGATTTTTGTACGTTGGCCAACGGACACAGTGTCACAAACGGAGGGATTATGTATACGACAGGTGTACTAATCTTTTTCCGACATTTCTATACAGGAGATTCTACAGCGAGAGTGCGAATAATTTCGGAATCACTTACGCAGAATGAATGCTTGCGTAAACACGTGCAACTGTCCGCTAGGTACATCTAAGAGCGTTTTGGTGCTGCCGTGCTACTTTGCTTTTCTACCGCAGCGAGAGAACGATAGAAAAACAGCTAGCTTGCAGGCGTCATTCAAAAACAACTTTACACTAGAATCACTGATCTGGCCAGCAACGAAGGTCTCCCAGTTTGGCCTCCCGTTTCCTTCTTGCACTCCAGCTTTTCCTTTTTTCTTAGTTTCGTGACAAAATGGTCAGTTCACTTGAGAAAAGTAACGAGGCAAGAGCTCCCAAGCTCAAAAAAGTAGAGTCCTAAGCAGGGAAGGATAAAGCAGAAGCAAACGGGAGGAAGAAACGTGCCCGCGGCATGATTCGAGCGCCTTGAGAGATAAGTACGGCGTCTGGTGGCTACGTGTTCTAGTAAGAGACGCATGAGGCACTAGGGAAGCAAATGGTTGAGGCAAAAAGTTGTGGAAACTTTCCAACGGCGGCCAAGTAAAAGAACACGGTACAAAGAAAGAGAGTGCGAGATTTTAGCTGAATGAACAAAATATTGGCGGTAGGAAAAAAAAGAGAGTTTAGAAGGCCAGACAGAAAGATGCGAAAAGGTCGGCCTGATGGTACGGTGATGTGTAGCGGTCTGTGAAGCAGGAACGCTGGCGGGCCGATTGCATCTGAGAAAATTACAGTGCGGGGGTTGAAGGTAAGCTGAAGTGAACGGGGGAAGAAAAAAAAGCGGAAGGGGGGGGGGGGGGGCTCGAGAAAAAAAAAAAAAAAAAACGCAGGAACCAAATACCGCTTCGCACGTGGAAGGAAGCGTCGTTCAGCAAAACTTAACCATCAAGCACGGGTGGCGAACGGGCAAGTTGTGATTGGACGGCGGCGGCAGCTACGCCAGCAGCCCGCACAGAGGGCGAGGGCAGGAAAGCGTCGGAGGTGAAGCCAGGTGAGCGAAAGAAACTATATGAGCGGCCTCCCACACGAGATCGCCGCCCGGAGAGACGACGCTATAACGGAGGCCATTTGCAGTTAAGCACTTTCTTTCTGGTCCCGTTCTTCGCTCTTCGTTCTCTGAGGGAGCCTCTTTTTCTTCTGTTCGTTCGTTATATAGCCGGTGATCTCGCTTGGTGCTGGCGGAATAACACGGCGCCGAAGGTCGAGAAGAGAATGAAGGTTCGCTTGCGTTGCCTTGGCTGACGCTGGCAGCTCCGGCGAGCAGAAGCAAAACAGCGAGTGAGCGAGCGCTGATTTGCCCCGTGGGCAAAGGGGACCGACGGTTGGGGTCACGTGTCGTGCACTGTGCGCTGCTGATACCATTCGGCAGCCACACGCAACGAACTTCCGAGAAGAAAGCTCTCGTTTTATTTATTTTCTTCTTACGACGAAGTGATCGACGAAGCACCGCATGCCAGGGCTACTGCACTACGCTGCAGGGAAAATAAGTGTGAGCTTGGCAAGGTTGCCAACGAGGTAAGAGAAATTCAGTACTGACACGGTCACTGAGTTCACGTCCACCGATACGAATGACAGATACCGTGGCTGCACCAGCAGCACGTTTGCAGACGAGCTGTGAAGAGAGGAAACGAAATAATATAAAAACAAAAAGAAGAGGAAAAGCAGCGGCCGGACGAGTGCAAGTAAACCGGAATAAGAAAGGTGATATTTACGCTATTATTTCAGTTACGCAGTCGTGTCTTCTGTATATGCCTGACGAAATGAACACAAGAACAGGATACATTTCAAAGAGAAATCAGTATGAGTTGTCAGGTGTTGTCCCGAGGTGCTGAGGGCCTATTGTGGGTGTTTATCCTGCGAAACGGAACAAGTTCTCATAGCACAGCATAGATAATGATGTAAATGCCATGAAGCTAAAGCAAGTATCATAGTTGCGAAAACCGCTCATCATGGCCCAGCTATGGCAAAAAGTTTTACTTACTGCGCCTTCCTCTCTGCACAGGTTAACGGTTGATGAAATTGCGTGCCAACATCGTCACGAAACTATCTAGGGACTGTTCTAAGAAAAGCATTGTGCCTAACGCCTAAGTTTTAATTTTCCTTTAACATGGGAAAGAAAGAGATAAGTAGAAGGCAGGGAGGTTAACCAGAATAACGTCCGGTTGGCTACCCTACACCGGGGGAATGGGAAAGGGGAAAACAAAGATAACAGGGAGAGAGAGGAGGGAAGGAAAGAAGGAAATTGCGGTGAGTTCGCTGACGTGTGTGGCCTTACAGAAATAGCATTAATAGTCACAGATGGTCGCGCAAGCCCGTCGTCCTTAACAAGCACAAAAGTGCCTTCACCGCTTTATGGGCCGACGGGCGATGGGGGCGGTGTTCCAGCAGCACCTGCACAGAAAGCGGCCGATTGTCCAGTTTTTGAAAAGCTTTGGCAAGTTCTTGTCTCTCAGGGGTGTATCGTGGACAGTGGCACAACAGGTGGTCGATGTTTTCTTCCGTGCCACAGACCTCGCATGCTCCACTGTCAGTCATTCCAATTAATGTAGAATATGCCTTTGTGAAGGCAACTCCTAACCAAAGGCGACAGAGAAGCGTAGCTTCACGTCGAGGAAGTCCGAGTGGAGGTCGGAGTTGCAGGAAGGGGTTTAGTCGATGCAGTCGTGTAAGTCGTAAGTTTGGCGAGTTCCACTCGGTCAGTGTGAGACTGCGTGCCAGGTGTCGAAGCTGCCTTGCGGCGTCTGTCCTCAAAAGCGGAATTGGAACGCTGTGCTCTTCATGATGTGCTGTGCGAGCAGCGTTATCGGCGGAATCATTGCCACTGATTCCACAATGGCCAGGTACCCATTGAAAAACGACCTCGTGACCTTTTTGTTGGACATGATGGTAAAGTTTCGCGATTTCGTATGTCAATTGGTCATGGCATCCGTGTCGGAGAACTGACTGCGTGCACTGTAATGCCGGTTTTGAATCACAGAACACAGCCCATTTTGTAGGTCTTTCAGAATAAATGAATTCCAGCGCTCGACGCAGGGCCGTTAGTTCTGCCGCCGTTGAGGTCGTGACATGCGATGTCTTGAACCGCAGTGTCATTTCTCGCGTTGGTATAACCACGGCACCAGAAGAACTGCACGACGTAGTCGATCCATCGGTATAGATGTGCGCGTGGTTGCTGTACTTTTCATGCAGAAGAAGTAAGCTCAGCTGTTTTAGAACAGGGGCCGGTAGATCTGTCTTCTTCTGTAGTCCCGGAATCATGATATGTACTTGTGGACGGCTCAAACACCACGGAGGAAACGCTGGCTTGGCCGCAGGTGCGTACCCTGAAGTAAACGACGCACAATGTGCACTGACAATGCCACTAAATGTAGAGCAGGGCCTTGCAGCAGTGAGGCTCGCCAAGTGGTGGGAAGGGGTCCCAGCATAATGCCTGAGATGCATACGCATTGTCTCAACGGTAATGTGCGTCGTGATTGGGTAATCCTGCGCAAGGGCAATGGTTTCAGCCGTTGATGCACTGCGTGTTAAGCCAAGACATATCTTAAGGGCTTGGGCTTGAATACTCTGAATCGTACGCAGGTTAGTTTTGCAGGTGTTGGATATTGCAGGCAGGCTGTATCGCAGGAATCCAACGAACAACGCCATGTACAGCTGTAACATAGCGTGTACAGATACTCCCCAACTTTTTCCTGCAAAGAACCTGAACAGGTGACAGATAGCAGTCAGCCGCTTTTTCACGTAATTGACGTGCGGAGTCCAAGATAGGTCACTGTCAATTACGACTCCCAAGAACCTGTGACTTCGGCTGTATGGTATAAGTTGCCCGTTAATAGATACGCCGTAAGCAGACATTCGCTCCCTCGTGAATGCCACCATTGCGCACTTCCCGCATGAAATTTCAAGTCCTTGTTCACGAAAGTAGCAAGATGTCATTGTGGCAGCCTTCTGAAGCCGAGCGCGAAGCTGAAGTCGTGTCACACCTGATGCCTAAATGCAGATGTCGTCCGCATAGATGGAAAGTCGTACAGTGCTTGGCAGGTTGTCAACTAATCCACAGAGGGTGAGATTGAAAAGAGTCGGGCTAAGCACTCCGCCTTGAGGGACTCCTCGGCTACCGTAATGCTCGGATGTTGGGCCATTTTCTGTGTCTACATAGAATGGTCTCCTCTGTAAGTAGCTGCACACCCACATATACATCTTAGAAAAGAAATATCCAATGCAATGAATGGCATCATTCACACTTTATCCATAGAGAGCGCTTTTATTGTAAACACAGACGAAGAAGGGCATTCGACTGTACGATATTGTAACGCTAGCCATGTTGCTGTTTCATATGGGTCCATAACTGCGGTTCGCTACGTGAGCGAACCAAAGCAGCGTTGCGGCAGAGTTGTTATGCCATACCATTAAGTGAAGAGCTCGCCGCAGAGTTCACGCATTCCTTATCGCAAAAGTTTTACGCGCACTGATGCAATTTTACGACGAAGTAATGCGACTGCCGCAGTACAGCATTGAACGTAACAACGCCGTTCCCGTAAAGATACACTTATCAACACACCACTGTGTTGCTAGTATACGCGGCGTTTAATGGGCACACCGAGGCAGAGCGTGGACTCCAACAGGTCTCAGTCGCCAGCGGAGAATATACGTGGTCTTGTTCTCGTGAGTTTTCCATTCTCGACGTCTCGCGACTGCACACGAGACTAAACGTTAAGCTACGACACGGTAAAATTCAGCGCTTCCGGAGAGCCACTTAACATGCCGGTACTAGAAGTGAGCACACTCAGAGAAAAGAGGTGAGAAAGAAAAGCAGAGAAGTCGGCAGAAGGAACTTTGTCTTTGGACGGCTACTCTAGTCACAGGGACCGGGTGCAGGTTCGGGCTAATTGGTTAGTCGGACGTTATTAGACTAACAGCGCGAACGTAAAACTTGGGCACGAGAAAAGAGAGCGGCCACTTGTAGGTCAAAAGCGTGGCAGTTTGGGCGAGTTGGTATGTCATTACTTTTTTAGGCTTGTAGCGCAGCTCATAACGAGCAAAAAGGGAAGGTGGAAGGGGTAATGAATAGGAACGAAGAACAGGGTGAGGGCTATCATTACCCCTTTCACCTTCCTTTCTTGCTCATTCTGAGCTGCGCTACAAGCCTAAAAAGTCACTTGTAGGCCACTTTTAGCTATTACGATCGCCGCAGTTGTAGAAAGGTGTGTGGTTGAGGCGTCTATAGAAACAGAGCAGGTGTCACTGTATTTCTCGCTATTGTAAGGCATAGTGGCTAGAAAGCGGCTGTCGATATTCTAGATTTATTTCCTATCCCGCGGACAGATAGGACGACCTGCGAGTGAAGCATAATCGTCAGTGCAGTGCGTGCAATTCAGAAAAAGAAGAATAACTGGATTCGGTGTGGCCGAACTGAAATATGTAACCATAATTTACAGACAGTTGCCAATTTTATGCGCATAACACGTTTTGTTTGCAAGGAAGTAATTTGTTCAGACATAACAAAAGGGTGTATTTACGTACCATGCCATCGCATGAGTTGTTTAGTAACAAAGCGTAGCTAGGAGTAATTTTACAATGCACGTGTACTGTGTTAGGGGATGAAATTATGCACAAATTGGGCACAGAGTTCTGGCGTTGGGATGAGGGGGTCGACGACATGCTGGTATTTTAAAGCGCCATCATTTTTAAACACTGCTGTTGTTGGTTACGTGTTGAAATCGTCTCCTTAGCGATTGATGTCGTCCCGGGACCAGTTTGCTTCTGGCGATAGAGAAGGCATTGATACAGTGAAAAAAAAAACGGCGGGAAACTAGTGTGCCTGTTCGTGTGCCGATGTGCTCGGTACGACTCTAATTGTACGTTAATTGCAGTATTTTGGTTTTGCTGCACGGGATTAAACTTGGTTTGACATTTTTGAACACCTCAGCATGTGTATCAAGTGACACTGCACCTACGTATTTCATTTTATTTTTGTAATAATAACTTTCTTTATTGAAAGGAAAATAAAAGAAAGAGACGTAATCACCTTATATTGGTGACGGCTACTCCTTTTCGCATAGCGGAAACAACAATATAAAAATTACACGTAAGAAAATGAAAAGAGACCCAATCATAGGGTCAGAATTCCACAGCACACAGTACTATACACCCATGAACATATCAATATGAAAGTCAAATACAAATTGTACGACAATGAGCTTGTAAACAAAGTCACAAACACGCAAAAGCGGCCGTGATGTAGGCTGCGATGAGCATATAAGCAGATAAGAAATTACACAGAGTAAAAATAATGCCCGCACAAAATACAAAAAGTATAACACGTAATATGCAAGCACTAATAATTACAAATAATAGAAGCAAGTTACAGTTACATCGTGTAACTACTCAGTGCGATATCCAGTACTTGTTAAGGATGTCTGTGTCTTCGTAAAGATGTTCAACTGCGTTCAATGCTTTTCGCTGTTCTATTTTCGATGGCCATGGACGTAGCAATCTTGCAGGTGAGAAAGGTCGGTGAGGATCAATGCAGTGTAGCTCTTGTTCTAGTTGCCGTCCTTGCGTCGCGTATATGGGACATTCGAGGAGTAGATGGTGAACATCCTCATAGTCGTTGCCTCAAGAGAAAGCCGGGGAAGAAGCCCGTGTTATGCGATATAGGAAGTGTTTGATGTATGCTGTCCCAAGGCGCAGTCGATGAATGAGTGTCTCGGTACTTTTTGAAAGTTCTACATCCAGCTGGTATTTGAGTTGATGGTCTACTTCGCAAATAATTGACTCCTCAGTAGTTTTATTCAACCAGGTTGACATACACAGGTCCTTCTTTAGTGCTCGCAGTATGCGTTTCGTGTCCATTGGTGATAAAGGGAGGAGTTGAATTTCTGCATCTTTATGGGTCGATTTTGCCAACGAGTCCGCTAAATCGTTGCCTGCTATACCAGCATGTCCCGGAACACACTGCAATATAACTTCCTGTTTTATTTCATTAGCCTGAGTTAAAGTGCTCAGTACCGTGTATGTTATTCGTGCGTGTGGTTTATAGTTACTTGTTGAGCGAAGTGCCATGTCATTCCTCTCTCGGTGTGTGTTGTACGTGTTCTGGTTCCTTACGATACCCCCATGTTGGATGCCGTGGTGCCGTAGCTTCGCTGTACATAATAAAGGCAAATATGTTCTTTCCATCTGAGTTCTGCGTTACATTTTGGCAGAGGTACCAGGGGAGAGGGGGGGGGGGAGTACCATTAGACGTGGGTTTCTTGTTCCGTTTGAAATCCTCGTAAGCCCTCCGACCATTTACACGGTACACAGCTGCTTCACCTGCTCTCTGCCGATCTCCCACTGTTTTACAGCTGGTTATCTTAGTTTGCAGCCCGCAATCCCGGTGTGTTTCCTGATATCGACACTGTCGATGTGTGCGCCTCTGTAACTTGAGAAACACTCCCCGTATTTTATACCGCACCTCCATTCGACGCCCCACTTCGATGATGATGATGATTTATTGGCATCCTCTTCAAAACGGGGCCGTGACAAATATTCACCTATCCTGCTTGGACTAATCAAGTACGCTATACATGATATACACGTGATTTTGCCTACGTTTCCACAATCTTTTTATCTCATGCTGAAAACTTGTATTCTACCGTGTACCGTTACATATGCCTGTAACGAATCCGGTCCCATGAAATCTCTTTCCAACTTTCTTTCTTCATCAATACTCTAGACGGGTCTTGCTTACCTCGACTGCTGACCCGTTCGGGCTTCCACCCACATCAAATCCCAGTTCTTCTGGATGATGTACGTTGCCTACGCGTCTCGCTGGATGAATATTTTCGCATTAAATTAGGACGTGCTGAGTTGTCTCCGGATTTTTGCTACAGCACACACATGGCTCATCCTGTTGCGAATATTTGCTCCAGTATAGTTTTATACTTACGCAACGAGCTCGAGCAAGAGAGTGCATAGCAGCTCCTCCCGACGACAGAATTGTTCACTGCACTTCATTGATATACTACGGCAATTGTTGAGTAGCGTAACGCCTTCATTTGATCAGGAGCGCCGTTGTGATCAGCTCGCTGGCGTGTAAAGTAGACTGGCACTGGCACAAAAAGCGATTCGTGCACTATTGCACTACTTGAACTGCAGCAGTTTAAGAGAACACTTATATTGTCCATCCTCCCACGTGCACTCAGTAGTCACTCTCTCCCTCTTTTCCTCTCTTTATTCCCCCTTTCTCTTACCCCCAGTGTAGGGTAGCAAACAGGGCGCTCGTGTGGTTGACCTCCCTGCCTTTCCTCTCCTTGCTCTCTCTCTCTCTCTCTCTCTTCGCGTGGAGCATCGTTTAAGAATACAATGTACGGGGGATACTCTAGTTCGGACGTAGTTTAGCTTGGACTACAATAGGATTTGTCTGGTTTTAATATCAAGATAAGAAAGGTTTTGAAGAATTAGATCACATATTTTCTTGGTTGGTTGCCTGAGAAAGGAAGGAATGTAGTACTACTGCTGTAAGTCGCTCACGTATGACGTTTCGCGGATGTCAGCACGCATAACAGACGGTTTGCTGCCATATCAACTTGAAGGACTGTTCAGTTCTGTAGATAATCCGCCGTGGTTGCTCAGTGGCTATGGTGTTGGGCTGCTGAGCACGAGGTCGTGGAATCAAATCCGGGCCACAGCGGCCTCATTTCGATGGGGGCGAAATGCGAAAACACCCGTGTACTTAGATTTAGGTGCACGTTAAAGAACTCCAGGTGGTCAAAATTTCCGGAGTCCTCCACTACGGCGTGCCTCATAATCAGAAAGTGATTTTGGCACGTCACCATCATCATCATCAGCCTGGTTACGCCCACTGCAGGGAAAACGCCTCTCCCATACTTCTCCAACTACCCCAGTCATGTACTAATTGTGGCCATGTTGTCCCTGCAAGCTTCTTAATCTCATCCGCCCACCTAACTTTCTAACTTTCGGCACGTAAAACCCCATAATTTATTTTTTTTAGTTCTGTAGATACAGGGATATGATTCGCGTGTACACTACTAAATGCTTGTAGTAACAGATATCGTTTGCTTGATTTACCATGTCAGGGCGTCTTGCCATATTTCATGCGTTCCAGATCAGTGCACTGTTAAGCGTATTGACATTGGCAGGGAGATGTATGAGTATAACAAATCCTTCTGTATTTGTTTTTTGCAGAATGCCAAAAGAGGCGCGAGCTATTTAATTCGCAGGCACACTTTCTACATGCAGAAAAGACGTACGGTTCATGGTACAAACAAGAATAAAAATAAAACAAATAAAAAAGCCCTGTGCAGAGAGCATCGATATATTCGTGAAGAACGTTACTTACTGCCTCGTCAGTGAATATTCATGTCCGGATTTTTTCAGTTACGGCTTTTAGCGCACACGCATTCTTACCATGAGTAACGCCCCGAAGGCACTGATGACTATGCCCGTATGAGATTTATGCGATCGTGTGCTGCAAGCTTGATGCCCTCTTACACGTTATTTTCTGTGTGCTTACTTGTCGAAAGCTTTAGGCATCGATCGCACTTTTAGTCCGCGCCAATGACGGAAGTTCTGAGACCACTTATTTTTTTCTGAAGCATTTCAGCGCTTAAACGATGCTCTTGCTATATTTACTTCAGTTATTCAATAACGGATATCTTTAGTAGCTCATCTAAGATTCATTGATCTTACTCCCAAGCGGATGAACCTCGCTTTCAGGAACTTTCGGTGAAGATTCGTTTGCAAATAAATGATCAAGAAGGAGGAACCAAGGCATGCATAAAAAAGTTTTTTAATGAGAGTTCCCCACAACCTACATATGCAGACTTTTTTAGCTTTCACTGTGAAGCATATGACGCTAATGGGAATGTTATAGATATTCCAGAATAGAGAGAAACCTACATGCCAAAACGTCGGCATAAATGCGGCTGTTTCAGATATCGCTCGTTTATACGTTGCATGTATATTAGCATGCATGGATATTATTAGTGTCTTCTGCTATGTATGTAATGCTCTACCCTATCACTAAAGTTGAGTGGTTCTGTTGGTGCGTCGACTTGATGGGACAGGTTTTACAATGGCATCCGGTCACCGAGCTATCGTGTTTCGCTATCGGGTATCGGTATCACCGAGCTATCAGCATTAGCGCTTACCATGGATCAAGGCGTGTTCAGGTATTCAGACGATACACAGACTGTGAAACGCATTGGGGGGCGGGGGGCTGGGGGGGGGGGGGGGCTGGGGAGGGAGTAACGATGCAAGAATAAGGCTGGTGTAGTGTGTCACCATTCCTCTTGCCAAAGTACAAGCAGTTTGCGAATCAGTCACAACTATGATCGGTCCGTCCGGTGCTCGTGTGGTTGAGGCGTAGATGACGGCCCGGGCGATAGCAGCCTCCTCCGTCGTGCCGCCTTCCGCAGTGTTTAGCGTATATTCGAAGCCTACAGAACACCTGCATTATCTAGTGCGACTAGGCATAACCTGCTGGTGGCTGCTGTCTTGACGAAATGACAACCTGCGCCGCAGGGTATGCGTCTTTTCTTGGCCAATGCCCCAGAATGGGCATGTGCCACGGTGAAACAAGGGCTATTGAGGCCTTAGATGTACTTAGATATGTGCCGTGCTTCTCTGAATGTGCACTTTTCACCAACATTGTTCTCTCGAAAAGCATCAAACATCATCTCCATCCTCGTGACACGGACGACAGTTAAAAGACACAGACAACGAGGCTGTGCTCGTGTCATCGGCTACGGCTGTTACCTCGCTAGTTTATTTTTTTTTTCAACCTTAAGTTCGAAGTTTATTCAAACAAGTTTCCACTCATTTAGGTTCAGCACTGCATTTAACTCCGCTTTTTTTGAAATATACAGCTTTAACGAGCCGGGAAAGTGGTGCGAGAATGACCTCACGTTATGGCTCGGAGGCACCAAAGCCAAAATTGGTATTGAATTGCTTTTCGACATAACGCCTCATGGTTTCAGCGTTGTACGTGGCAGAGTACCCAATTTCTTGAACCTAGATGACGTAACGTTTTGGAGAAGACGTGCGGTGAAAATGCTACTTTAGAGACTTTTAGCTGTCTCACAGTCATGCTGCTCTATTGCACTCTGTGCGACGTGGAATCGCTGCACTTGCGTCGATGTCCCGAAAAGTGTTCAGCACACGCGCAGACTCGCCGCAAAATGGTGCCACGAACCGTATTGAGACAGTATTTCCGTTGAGCTAAAACCCTCCTAATGCCAGCTCCAACCCGCGCGTGGTGCTGAGAATTCGAGTCGATAACGCTCAAGGAAATCGAATATAGTGTTCCTACCAGACGCACAAACCCTGGTGTGTTCTTGCGGAAAGGAAACTGACCGGATGCTGACTTTGGGAAGCCAGCGCTTCCACCGCGCCTTTGCAGGGATATCTTTTGTTGTTATTGTTCTATTTACTTGTTATTATGGCTGTATCGTGCCACAGCCCCTTCATTTCCACATTCCTGCGTGTGGATCGTCCAATAGGTGTGCGTGCGTGAGCCTGAAGACAGCTTTTTTACGACCCCGCAATCACTCAGCTCGCCAAAGGGCGCCGAGCCGCAGTTCGCGACGTGCAATCACACGGCTTTGGCGAATGGAAGTCTATCTTTCCTTTCCTTTTCTGTCTATTTTTCATACCCGTTTACACGGGCTCGCTTTTATTTTTCATTTCCAGCATTCGGCAGGTCGAGGTCGGGACACCACTCACTCCTCCCCACACTTTGGAGACCTGCAGACCCCCTCCAATTGGCTGTCTAAGCGGTTTCCGAGAGACTGAACCCCTCACCGGAGTGGAGCGAAAAAATACTAAAATGAAGAAACGTGAAGTCGGAAGGAATGTAGAGAGAGGAAGAGGAAGATGTCCTGGGTGAGTGGAGAAAATGTGTCAAGCTGCAAAATGTCTGAAAATTAGGAAAAAGATTCACGGGAGAAGAAAAAAAAGTGAAGATGAAGTACACAGGTTAGAAAGTGATCTATCGACCGCAGTTTGCTACAGAGTATATCTAATACACTAGAGAAACACGTTGACAAAGTTTCACGACAAGCTGTGTGCGGCACGAAACGGGCGTCCGTAATGAAATTCTGCTTGCCTCGTCGCCTCTGCCTAATCTTGACACTGGGCCAGCACAGTCCAGCGATGACGATATCTACGAAATTGAAAAAGCTGAATTTGTATAATTTGTTGTCGCAACATCTGCAATTACACAAACTACATCCCTGAAAAGCATTTATACGTTACCTACAGGTTTTATAATAATAATAATAATAATAATAATAATAATAATAGTAATAATAATATTAATAATAATAAGTTGTTGTCCCCATCCCTATTGCGATTCTATAGGTATTTTACTAAATTGATATCATTATTGGTTCAGTAATCTGTTAGGGTAGCGCTCTTTCTGCTCCTTCAGTTAAGCTTTTTTAAATATTCCCTTTCTCTCTTTAGTACTTATGCTATTGTGCAGCGTGTGGTGAGAGCTCGGTCTATTTTTTTTATTTCTGGGTTGTTCTGTTCCCGCTTATTGATTAAGTGCAACTTGCGTCCATTTTTTTCTGTTCCCTACTTACATGCTAATTTATTGTCGTAGTTCTAAATTACTAAATGTGGCGTCATTTCTTTATGCTGCCTTTTTCTTCCTGCCTTTTGTGACGACACCGGTTGATGTCAAGAAGTGCTTGGAACCCCAATGGGCTCAGAGACAGAGAACGCGCTTTTGACCAGATTTCACAACTACACAATGACGAACATTTGGCCTAAATAATAACAGCTAGGTTCGTGTCTACTAACTTTGGACGTTCAACTTAAATGTCCGGGCTTTTTTCAGGAGATCCTACACATGCAAAAACCCTAAAGCAGTTCCATTGTGGAGCTAAGAAATTAAGGCAGTCCGCTTAATGATTTTCATTTTATCGATAGCGACGCGCGTTGTGAGTTGTCCGCGCAATTTTGTAGGATGAATTGCAAGTTTTACTCTTATTTCGCGTTTTATCTTCATTCCGGATATTATTAAATTATGGCTCTCAAGCTTTGATCTCAGGAAGACCTCCCTATAACTGTTCGAGCCAAAAGTATTGAGTCCCGTTTTCAGTCTTTTTCTGAACGTGATTTCTTTCTCTTGCAGTTCGAGCTTGTAATTTCGCAGCAGCTCCTATCTGGAGTACTGTTAAAGGCAAATCCTTCGTCATGGCAGTTATATTGCTAGAGTACTCCATTCCATTGAATGCAGTTCGCTAAAGCGTTATTCTGACACCGACTTTCATTTTGCCTAGAGAACTCCACTGGTTAACGATGGTACCAGTAGGGATGCGCGAGCGGTCTTTCCAGCGCTGGGATCGAGCTCGTCATCTCACGGAAGCGGCGTACCGTCCTGTTTGCTTTCAATGTTTCACGCCGGCGGCTCGATAATTCCTTTATATATATATATATATATATATATATATATATATATGTACACAGCGCGGTTCTTCAAAAACGAAAACAACGGAAAGGAAGAGAAAGGGATGGAGAGAGAGGGGGAGACGCTTCCTCAAGAAAGGACGATTTCTCTTTTTGTTCGCGTATTCTGTGTTTGCGCTATTCGTCAAAGCATTTTCTACCCAGCCAACAAGAGCTGTCAAAATCCCGACACATCGCAAACAGTGTTCGAGGAGGCGGAAATCGTTTGAGGTGCGCGCCTTCTTTGAAGACTCCCGAGAAGAGCTGTCATACGTGTACGGAGTGAACGTTACTGGCAAAAAGGAGGAGCTCACGCGTAGTGACAAATAAGAAGGGACGCAGAACGAGCAAGGAGCTCTTTTGTTTAAAAGAAAAAGAAAAAAGAAAAGAAAGGCAGGAAGAATCGGATAGAGTGTGGAAGGATGAAACTCCGGAAATTTCGTCGGTCGACGCGGCGAACAGTAACTTCGTGTCCACGTCACGGTAAACTCGGCTTTTTGCGGTTGCAGCACTGAAGAGCAGCGCTAAGACGCGTGTTTATTCTCGGCAAACGCGCACCACAAGTTTATTTTCTCGCTTCCCAGGACTGTACCGCGCTTTGCTCAAGACGCGGCAATTTTCGCGGCGACAAGTAAATGAAGGCGTGGTATGTGGTTGTTGGTTTAAAAGTGGAGTAAGACTGTGTTGTTGAGCGAAAGAAGCTTTGCTTCAATTGCTCGGCACTATTTCCTGATTGAACTGATGGTTTACGAACATTTGTCACGCAGTCAGAACGAGGAACAAAACGTGGTGCGATCTTACATCAGGGGATGACAGTGGGACGCGGGCGCCATTATTTGTGCCGCATGAGCATTAATCGCACGCACGCACGCACGCACGCACGCACGCACGCACGCACGCACGCACGCACGCACGCACGCACGCACGCACGCACGCACGCAGCGCTGAGAAAAATGAAAAGGTTGCCGAAGGCCCACTAATAAGCACAGCATATGAGAACGGACAATACGGACAAGCAAACAGATCAACGCCCGACGTCACTTAGTAGCTGGGAAAAACGTGCCAGCGTATCGCATCCCTACGCTTGGAAAAAAAAAAGAAATTAATACAAATAGAGTAAATTACTTGGGAAACATACTGACTCTCAGGACATGATCAACAAGAGACAAGGGATCTGCTTAGCCAATCACACAGAGCAACCAGCGGACAAAGTGGTCTTAATCGCTTACACCGGCACAACGGACGCTCCTTTGCCAGATGCACCGAGCACGTCAACGAGTTGTGCTCGGCGCTATTTGGCTTTGCTTTGACTGCGCTAGGCACACCTTGGCTCAAGGCCTGAACTAGCTCGCACGGAAGGTGTCAGAAAAAGAAAAACAACAGAACTGTGGGCACAAACATGTGCGAACCCTGTCGCCGTCAGAGAAAGCAATCTGGGGACAGAAACCAGGAAGGCATCGCACTCTACGCCTGCCTCGAGCTTAGGCAAAAAGGCTGTGGGGGGAGGCTATGCTAAAAAAAGGGAACAAACCGCGCAGATAGGAAAGGCAGTTGGGGACGCAGATAGGAAATGAAGGCAGGCGCTATGCGAGCGCCTTGAGGAGATGCAGGAAAGGACGTCTGGTTGGTGAGGGAACGAACAAAAAAGAGAACTCGTGAGCGAAGACGCAAACCTGGCAGATAAGGGACGCCCTGAGCGAACGAAGTGTTTGTAGATTTCTTTTTCGTTTGTTTGTTTCATAACATTCAGATTAAAGTCCCCGAATAACGAGTAAAATGAGTACGAACACAAACATTTTCAGTGGTGTTTATTTTTCACATGTGTGCATTACACGAGTCTTGTACTTCACAGTGTATGGGCCAGTAAAGAAAAAGGAAGGAAGATGTTGCAGTTTCGCATATAATTGGAAACAGTGACGCGATATCCGGTGCAATATTATGCGCAGCAAGTCTTGCTCTGTTTCGGGCGGTATCGGTTGCAGGAAACATGCGGCGGTACGCGCGAGCAATCTTTTCTGTTTTTTTTTTTCTGAGAAGAAGAGAACTTCAGTGACGACTCTAGTACCAGTCGTCTTTTTGTGTAAAGGGGGTGCTTCCCGGTAGTGGGATGGAGAGACATGGCTTTTTCTTCCTTGTCTTTCATATCCAGCATTTTTCTTCTTCTCGCCGACTTTCTTTAAATTATTTCATCTGCTGCGGCAGCTTAGTGGCTATGGCGCTGCGCGAGGACGCGGGTCAAACCCGGCCGTGGTGGCCGCACTTCGATAAGTGCGAAATGCAAAAAAACAGCAAGAAAAAGAACGGCAGTTTGGCGAAGCATTGGCAAAGCATTGGCGAAGAACGGCAAAGCATCGACAACGACTGCGAAGTTTAGCGTTGCGCATGAACTCCTCGAACGGTGTTCTAACTATACGTGGACGCGGTATGTTGGCTCGGCGCAGCACGCAATGCGACATCTGCTGGGCCGGAGGAACATCGCTCTGGCAGCTACCAGGCGTCTCACGACGCTGACGTGCTAAATAGCGCCGCCAGTGGTGTTGCAGGCGCGAAACCATCACCGTCAGTCAGCACACATAGATAACGTCGTCATGAGGTTTCTTGCTCAGATAGGAGCACACATACAGCAGCTCAGCAGGAACGCTAGCGAAGACGTGCGAAGAACGGCATCGACGTGGAGCGATGTGGAGGAGTTGGGAAAGGAAGCACTTGCGAAGTGGCGCTGCTTTAAACACATACCAAATTGCGTTCGAGTGGTTCAGTGCAACCCTGAGAGGCTTCTATCTATATCTCGAGTGGGAGATGCAGCCGGTCATCAAATGTAACGCGGTGACGATCATTCACTTTATTCAAGCGATACGGAGGTGATTAAGTCATTCTCGTGTATCGCGTCAACATAAATAATGTCTTCGCATGTATCATGCCAACACAGCATTTACATCCCCTAACACTATTCACATTATTGTTTCATCACATAACGTCAACAAATTTATTCTCACTTAACTAGAGACTGGATTATACCGGAATGTCTGTACATTCCCACGCGACAGGGTCCTATTCGGTAGCACGAATTACCGGTTACGAAGTGGTCTAGCACTGACTTTATATAGCACTTGTAAATGCCTACTTCTGTTGCATGTGGCTATATGTGCCTATTTTTGATTGTAACACCTCATAAATATCCTTTTTGGGGCGCTTTCTGTTTCGAAGGTACATTCAGTTAATTCTTTCACAAGATCTGGAAGCATATACAGAAGCTCTTGCTAATGGAAACGCAACTCACAATGTGACCTAGCAGATAAGTGCTCGTGTTGTCAACGTTCGATGCGCGTGCGAGAGCCTCTCACCATCTGGCTGACACTCGCTAGCAATGCCAGAGGAAAAAAAAAAACATAAAGAAATGTTTCCTTTTTCGGCAGTGGACACGCAACTCCGTGTTACACTGCAGTCTGCAGGCGGGGATTTGAGGGACAACGCCACAGAGTTCTGAGAAACGTTTACCATTCCGGCATAGGTTTGTAGTAGACCGGAAAAATGAGCTTCACCGGTACCCCTTTGCCTACCTTTCAGTAGTCGGGTAACTGGCCAGAAGTGAACGACTTTAAAAAAATTCTGCTAATACTGTGGAATTGTACCTTTCGGTGTTCTTTAAAAATGTTTAGCCCCTCAGTTCCGCACGAGGAAGACAATTTCATGTTTAATTAGGTACAGCACACCAAAAGAGTATATAAGCGCAGGATCCATCGGCGGGTAATTGTTCAATTCTCAGGGAGATAAATAGTTTAGGCGTGAGAAAAATACATGTTAGATACTGCAGGTACAGATCCAGAAAGATCCAGGAAGGATCCCAGAATCACGACACGAATTCCAGGGTGCGTGCGGCCAAAAAACACACGAAAATACAAAAACGCTCACTCCTTCGCCTAGCTCTGTTGACTTTCAGAGCTTTCCTCCTTCAGCCTACAAGCTTATTCTGAGTGATAAGAGACACAATCTTGAATCCACAAAGCTAGGATTGATAAGAAGGTGCTACAGTTCTTACACGTTTTGCAGGTTTGTAAATGTACATTATGCAAGGCTTGTTTTTCAAATCGAACATTCATTGACTTCAGTCCATTAGGTTCGAATATTCCCTTCTGTCATTGACGATTTAGTTGTTCTCTTAGCTTATATTGTGTTTGTTGTACTTGTTTTACTTGGTTTGCCATTGAAAGCAGAAAAGTTCGGCTATAATATATACAATACCTGCTAGTAGTGTCAGAACAAATTTATCAAGCACGTTGGCTGCAATATGCTTTACTTCGTCAAAAAAAAAAAAAATAATAAGAAAAGAAAGCTGGCCTCTCGTATGCCGAGCAAAGCGCTGTGAAGCGATGTCTTGCACAATACGCTTCCTGTTTTTAAGTCCTCACGAGTGAGCGCTACGTCAGTACATTAGCCTGCCACGAAAATTGGCTACACACATTCAATACCTAGAAGGAGCAATGGTATGCGAAGCTTAGAGTGCTTATTTCGGCCGCTATCAAAATTCAAATGACGCTTTAAGCCCTTGTTGAAGGCGCCTAAGACCCATAATTTTAGTGCCTTAAAACCCGGTCTTTAAACACGTCTATCGTCATCCAAGAAACTTCGCGTCCAATGATTCACACAGTGCGAGGTATTCGCGTAATTTCGTTCTGCTATATAACAAGCGCACCTGTAAATATTCTAATCTTTTTCAGAATCAGTTTATTCATGTCAGTAACGAGGCAGGAATTACAAGGCAGGTATATACAGAAGGAGCTCCCAAGCTACAAATTGAATTGGGGCCACCTTCGTTAACAAAGAAAAATGCCAACACATTTTTTTAGATAGCTCCCAACTCCGTAACCACGGTACAAGACCTAAATTACTCGAAAGCGTAACGAATCTCATACCACGAATTATACCATTTATTAAAACGACAAATTCAAGAGGCGCGCGAATAGAGTGATGCTGTGGGCATGTTTACCAGAACTCCCGACATGTCACAAAAGGAGCAGGTATGGCGCAACATGATATAGCTGACGCGCTAGTTCGTGCAGGTGTCGAAGGCGCACCGTGCAACGTTGCTTTAGAAACGCTAGTACCGTGTTCCTCTCGCAGAAAGCGTTGCACGACAGGATCTCTTCTGGCACTGTGTACACAATTGTGTGCACCAAGATAGCGTATCAAAATAGAAAGCAGCGATCAAAATAAATGAAATTATAATGCGTTACATACATATGGAAACACTTCTGATTGGACCTGACCTCGAAGTTTGAATAATATGTGCCAATGTTCTTAGCAAAACGAGTCGTAACGTAGACGGCTGGGTGTCCACGCTCAGCGTCAGTAAGTTTTCATGTAAGTAGTTCACTTCTTTCACTTTTTTTTCACAATGTTTCACGGCAGCTAAATTTTTCGAGTGGCTGGATAGGTTTCTTAGAAGAATACTAAACACGAAACAGCTACATTTCTCATATCTGATGTTCCAATAGAGAGTCATCGCATGGAGTTCACAGTTTGAAGACTAACAAAACTCGCAAAAAGTTAGAAACTCTTAATTCTTTATCCAGTTCTGCAATTTTCATGATAATGACAATGCAAGAAATGCGGTGAAACTAAATTTTCTTCAGACAGAATTAACTTGCGACTTAAGGAGATAGAGGTGAGAAGGTGAGAAGGACGCTGCGCGTTTCCAGCGAAGAGGAAGCAAAAAAAATTACGAGAGAGTATCACTGAACGCGACCGAAGCCAAACGTATCAGCCCAACGCGTGATTGTCACGCCAGTGTGTGCAGTAAGTTTTAATGCTCCCACTCTGCAGGCAGAACTACAACAGCACGGGAGATCTGCAATTTATTTAAAGGGCATGCTTGTTAACACATCCTAGGCCAGAAATCTACGGTGCTATTGGCACTTTCTTTTCAATTAATCGCGGTAAAGAGGATGTAATTAGGTATTTAATGGGTCGAGGAATTCTCAAACATTGCCGTTATTACGGAGTTAGCAACTATCTAACAAGAAAAAAAAAGAAAGTGAGATACAACAATATTGTTCAAGTACCTCTTTAACCAGCAAACGGAAGACGAAACTAGTGTGCCACTCCACACGGACGTCGCCATTTTTATTAATTTATATGGCTAACTTTTCACTTATCTTTGTTTGTTTCTGTGCGTATGCGCGCCTGCCATGTTTTCTATGACGTGATCCTAAAAAATCTTTGTCTGAAGTACCAAGCGGTGGGTGTGATGAAGCGTCTTTTCTTTCGTAATTAAATACAAGGTTTCCTTGTTTTCTGCCAACACTTACGTCAAAGACGTCAAAGGTGCACTCACCGTATCGACGTCAAGCAAAGATAGGGGAATCCTCTTATAGTGTATCAAAACACACGTGCGCCATACTGCACGCCGCTATTCGAGAAGGACGCTTTTGAGGTGGACAAGGCTAAGTTTGTCTTCCTGGCAAAGATTCGGCAGAAGGTTCGACGTACTTACTTGAATAAATATTATGCTGATGTTTCTCTTCACTTTAGCCCATCTCGCATTGTGCTCTCTTCCATTCAACCAAAAAAATAAAAGTACGAAGACAGTGGATTTCAGCACCTCGCCCAAGCTGCAGGTATGTTCCCCATAAGTCAATCTGTCTTCGTCGCCTCTTGCCACGAGGTCCCAGAAAATAGTAAGAAAGAGAGAGAGAGATAACAAATATGGCAAGATGTCAAAGGTAGACATCCCACGCTTTACAAATTGTTTTCTCATTTGCAGCACGCGATAGACAGAATTAATCTAAGAGCCTTCGTTGTTTTTTTTTTTTCAGAATACCAACCAACTGGCTCAGATAGTTTTTTTGATGCCAAATAGAGTGCACTGAAAAACGTGGAAAAGAAACGAGCCGTTCGCGTTTGTGAGTCTGTTTGCCTTTTGCATCAGGAGGCTAGTAAGAAAGCCTGTGCAATGCATGCCGCAGATCTTTAGCACCGCTTGCTTGTCTTCGAATTTCTTTACGGGTGCTTCGCGGTTTATTGTTGAGGCCGTAATCTTTATTATTTCTGCATTTTGATCCTACACTGCTTCTCTGCAACGATAAGAAGTGAATCCAAGTCACGTTTGATGCTGTATAATTGAAATCATGGCAAGCTTGGTTGTGCTAATTCTACAAGTGATAAGACAGCAATGCGTTTGGGAAAATTCTAGCTGAGAGTGGCGTTGAATCTAATTACATATATCTGTAAGGAACATATCTTGGCAAATGTTACGAAACATAATATTTAGGAGCTTGGAAATTCGGTCTTGTTGATTTATTACAATGAGGTTATATACAACGGAGAGAAAACGGCCACAAAAAGAACGACTAGACGACATGCAGAGCGCAAATGTTGTGTCAGGTGTTGTGTCGCCCAGTCCTTATTTTTGTGGTTTTTCTTTCCGCGCTATGTAACCTGGTAGTATATTTAGGTTTCAAGTAATGGGCTTCAAAAAGAGCGAAAAAAACTGCAGCAGATTCAAGTTCAGTTTAGGTCTACATAATGCGAAGTATTTTTGGTTTGGCAGGGTATGATTATATACTGCACTCAGTGACACATACCCAGTAGCTCATACCTAGCTGTTCCGGGCAACATACCAAGTTTCCTATCGGCCCAGGACCACATTCTTAGACTACACAGTGGCCGCAGTGGCGCATGCTAGTAGCGTATACCCAAGTTGGCATCAAGAAGGTTCAGTGTGTAGCGGAACATACCCACGGAAATGGTCCACATTCTTAGAATGCACTAATTAGAAATAACCACTAAGCTTCAACAAGACACTCCCTCACCAGAACAGGAATTGGCCTCCCTGGCACACTATTAGGCCACTGCCGCCGCAATTACTCATTCGATTAACCAATGACCCTCAAACCCCAGAAGCTGCGTAGCACCTGACCAAGGCGGCGCTCAGGCCTGTAACGCAGCAGGGGGTGCTAAGAATCTCTGGACCCGGACAGGCCACCTATGGAAACTGCCACTTGCAACGTTTAGCACCCGCACCCTTTGAATGAAGCTAGCCTAGCAGCACTCGTTGAGGAACTGTCAGGAATTGTTTGGGATATCATTGGCCTTAGTGAGGTTAGAAGAACAGGTGAAGCTTATATATTGCTGACAAATGGCCACGTCCTCTGTTATAGAGGACTGCCAGATAAGAAGCAATACGGGGTAGGATTCCTAATCCACAAGGACATATCAGGCAAGATTGACGAATTCTACAGCATTAATGAGAGGGTAGCACTAGTCGTAATAAAGCTGAATAAGAGGTATAGAAAGAAGGTTGTACAAACCTACGCTCCGACCTCCAGTCACGATGATGAAGAAATAGAACAGTTTTATGAAGATGTTGAATTAGCAGTGCGAAAAGTGGAAACTCAACATACTTTAGTCATGGGCGACTTCAATGTAAAAGTGGAGAAAAAAGAGGCTGGTGACAAGCAGTTGGCAACTGCGGCGTGGATTCTAGGAACACACGAGGAGAGCCGTTGGTAGAATTTGCGGAAAGGAATAAGCTGTGATTAATGAACACCTTCTTCAGGAAGCGTTGGAACAAAAAGTTGACCTACGAATGCCTTAATGGCGAAACGAGAAATGAAATTGATTTCATACTTTCGGGCGATCCCAGCGTAGTGCAGGATGTAGAAGTGTTAGGTAGGGTAAAGTGCAGTGATCATAGGTTCGTAAGGGCTCGGATTCATCTCAATTTGAAGAGAGAAAGAGTAAACTTGGCTAGGAAGACGCAGGACAATTCAGGTTGGCGTTTGCAAACAAATATGCAGCCTTAGAACGGAGAGATGAATTGGACATAGAGGCCATGAATGAAACCGTAACTAGGCTGGCTTCAGAAGCAGCAATTGAAGTGGAAGGTAAGGCACCAAGGCAATTAGTAGGTAAGCTCTTCCAAGTAGCAAAGGACCTAATAAAGAAATGACAAAGAATGAAAGCGTCCTACTCAAGAGATCAGATAGAATTCACGGAACTGTCAAAACTAATCAACAAGGAGAAAATAAGGGATATCCGAAATTATAACGTGAGAAAAACTGAGGAAGCAGTAAAAAATGGACGCAGCCTGAAATCAGTGAGAACGAAACTTGGCGTCGGACAAACCAAGATGTATGCACTGAAAGATAAGCAGAGCAATGTCATCAGCAATCTCGAAGATATAGTACCAGCAGCCGAATAATTCTACACTAACCTTTACAGTGCCCAAAGCAGCCACAACTCCATTCGAAGCAGTAATGAACAGGCTACAGACGCTCCTCTTATAACTAGCGATGAAGTTATAAGGGCCTCGCATGACATGGAAAGGGGGAAAGCGGCAGGAGAAGATGGAATACCAGTCGATGGAAGATGGAAGAGACAATGTTTGAAAAAATGGCGGCCCATTATACGACCTGTCTATCCACTTGAAGGGTGCCAGAGAACTGGAAGAATGCCAACATTATACTAATCCACAAAAAGGGAGAGGTTAAAGAATTGAAAAATTATAGGCCCATTAGCTCACTTCCAGTATTATATAAAATATTCACCAAGGTAATCTTCAATACAATAAGGGCAGCAATGGATTTCAGTCAACCAAGGGAACAGGCTGGTTTCAGGAAGGAATACTCTACAATGGATCACATCCGTGTCATCAATAAGGTAATCAAGAATTCTGCAGAGTACAATCAGCCTCTCTATATGGCTTTCATAAATTACGAAAAGGCATTTGATTCAGTAGAGATACCAGCAGCCATAGAGGCATTACGTAATCAAGGAGTACAGGCCGCTTACGTAAGTATCTTGGAAAATATCTATTTCCAAGAAACCGATTAAAATTATTTTTTTCAGCTCATGAATGACCACTACCATATTGATACTTCGCACATCTTAACACCTTTAAGGTGGTGATAGGGGGCCCGTGCCAAATGTCTGATATGCGTTCTCAGGGTTTCCACCGTGATGTGAGTCTGCATTGGATGGTCCCGAGCAATCGCAATAGTTGCCTCAGTTGACGTGCATCTCGGCAAACCAAGACAAACTCTGAGTGCTTGAGCTTGCGCTGCTTGCAGAACACGAATATTTGTCTTGCAGGTGTTGTTCAGTACACTACCTTCAGACAGGCACCAAGCATCATTCTCAAAAACTATTGTCAAGTACAACGACAAACTTCCCTCGGGCTTCACCGCTGCATCTAAACCATCGATGCCCCCTTGGTGCCTTGTCAGCCCCACAGTCCATCTCAACGTGCCAGGAATCGGGAAAAAGTCTGAGCTGTCGTCGCCTGTGCTGAAACAACTGTCTCTGCTTCTTCTGCACGAGAGGTACGCAGACAGTGCACATATTTATACTGACGGTTCCACAAACATCCAGTGTTCGTCCGGTGCTGCAGTCGTCCCAGAAAGAGGTATTACCATCAGCTTTAGGACTGACCACCCAACGACATCTACATCTGCGGAACTAGCTGCTCTTCGAGCTGCACTTTGTTTTGTCAATCGGGAACCACCTCGACAATGGTCAATTTTCAGCGACTCAAAGGCAGCCCTACAATCTGTACTATCAGCTCTGCGTCGCGGGCCATCTGAACAGCTCGTATTCGATATTAGATGCCTACTTCATACATCACATGAGAAAGGACATCACGTGACGTTTCAGTGGCTGCCAAGTCACTGCGGCGTCATCGGAAATGAAGACGCCGATAAAGCCGCTCGGACAGCTCTTGAAGACACACAGGAAGAGGCCATACCACTTTCACGTTCCGACGCAGCCAGCAGACTTCAAGTGCTTGCACAGGAGATCACGCTCTCTCTATGGTGCACACCAAGCAGCCAGACCAACCGCAGCGATCATCAACACGACCTGCCCTCCTTGATGCATCTCTGTATGCCAACCGGACTCCGCCGAAGTGAGGCCACCCTGCTTTATCGCTTATGGCTAGGGGTGGCCTTCACGAAATCTTACTCGTTTCGCATTGGAATGGCCGACAACGCTCTCTGCAATGCCTGTCTTTGCGAGGAGACGCTGGAACACATTCTGTGCGACTGTCCTGAATATAATGTTCAGAGACAGTCCATGGCGTCCGTTCTAGCGCACCTTGACAGTAGACCATTGTCAGTTGCAACCATTTTCACATATCGCCGACTGAAGACATCGCAGCTGAAGGCGACGAAGGGACTACTTCGGTTTATGAAGGATACGGGCTTGGACAAGCGACTGTGACAGTGATGTCACGTACCACACAAGAGTGACAGACTGTAACCAACGATGTGTGTGCCGTGTTATGTGCCCTCTATCTCTTCTCCCCATCTTTCATCCCCCCCATCCCCCTCCCATGTGTAGGGTAGCAAACCGGTTAGGCAAAACTGGTTAACCTCCCTGCCTTCCTTCTCCACTTTTTCCTTCCTTCCTTCCTTAACACCTTTAAGTGGTTATGCTACTCGTCATAAACACTCCCTAGCAGTAACCCCGTTAACTCCGCACAACAACTGTTTCAAATACTCTTATTTTACAAGAACAATAGTTGATTAGAATAAACTTCCTGATGAAGTCGTTGCACAAAATTTTTTATCCCGTTTTCAGGCGCACCTGCATTAATGACTCAACCGCACATAGTTTATTTGCTCCTTTTTTCATGCATTCTGTCTTTTTGCCATGTTGAATTCAAGCGTCGGCATGATTGATTGAACTTTATGTTTGTATGAATGTACTTGTATGTTCCCACCCTGCTAAGATTTTGTAAAAGATCGCAGTATAAATAAATAAATAAATAAATAAATAAATAAATAAATAAATAAATAAATAAATAAATAACGAGATTCCACAGCTACCATAATTCTACACAAGAAAAGTAGGAAGATACCTATAAAAAAGGGGTCAGGCAAGGAGACACAATCGCTCCAATGCTATTCACTGCGTGATTGGAAGAAGTGTTCAAGCTATTAAACTGAAAAGGCTTAGGAGTAAGGAACAGTGGCGAATATCTCAGCATTCTTTGATTTGCAGATGAGAACTGTCCTGTTCAGCAACACTGGGTACGAGTTACAACAAATGATTGAGGACCTTAACAGAGAGAGTATAAGAGTGGGGTTGAAGATCAATATGCAGAAGAAAATAATAATGATCAATAGTCAGACAAGGGAACAAAAGTTCAGGATCGCCAGTCGGCCTCTAGAGACTGTGAAGGAGTAGGTAAATCAAGGTCAATTACTCAGAGGGGACCGTGGTCATGATAAGGAAACTAACAGAAAAAAAAAATGTGTTGGAGCGCATTCGGCAGATATTCTCAGATCCTGACTGGAAGCTTTACCATTATCATTAAAAAGAAAGGTGTACAATCAATGTGTTCTACCGGTGCTGAGATATTGGGCAGAAACTTGGAGACTGACAAAAAAAGCGCGAAAATAAGTTAATGACCACACAAAGAGCGATGGAACGAAGAATGTTAGGCGTAACGTTAAGAGACAGGAAGAGAGCGGTATGAATCAGAGAGCAAACAGCGGGGTTTGCCGATATCCTAATTGACATTAAGAGAAAGAAATGGAGCTGGGCAGGTCATGTAATGCGTAGGTTAGATAACCAGTGGACCATTTGGGTTACAGAATGGTTACAAGGGAAGTGCAGGCGAAGACAGCCGAAGGTGGGGTGATGAAATTAAGAAATTCGCAGGCGCTAGTTGGAATCGGTTGGCGCAGGACAGGGGTAATTGGAGATCGCAGGGAGAGTCCATCGTCCTGCAGCAGACATAAAATAGGTTGACGACGATGATGATGATGATCTACGGGAATGACTCCCAAGAATGTCCAGTGGCCAGATAGCCTTCATATATAGCGGGACAGCGGTGGCGTAGAGGTAGAACACCCGCCTCGCGTGCAAGAGGTCCGTGGTTCGAATCCCGGTGCCGCGCAATTTTCCACCGGATTAAAAAAAAAAAAAAAAAAAATCCGCGTGTTGATAAAATTGCATAAACAGGCCTGGAGTGTGGCCTGATGCCGGTGACCAGAACCGGTAACACACTCCCTCACCAGAGCAGGATTGGCCACCCTGGTGCAGTACTTGGCCACAACCTCCTATATGAACACAACAATCAAACCCCGGCCCTCAGTCCCCAGCAGCTGCGAAGCAACTGACCACGGCGGCGGTCAGACCTGCGACGCTGCAGAGGGTGCTAAGAATCCCTGGCTCCGGACAGGCCGCCATTGGAATATGAACCTGGCAACGTTTAACGCAAGAACACTATCTAGTGAGGCGAGTCTAGCAGTGCTATTGGAAGAATTAGAGGGCAGTAAATGGGATATAATAGGGCTCAGTGAAGTTAGGAGGCCAAAAGAAGCATATACAGTGTTAAGGAGCGGGCACGTCCTGTGCTACCGGGGCTTAGCGGAGAGACGAGAACTAGGAGTCGGATTCCTGATTAATAAGAACATAGCTGGTAACATACAGGAACTCTATAGCATTAACGAGAGGGTGGCATGTCTTGTTGTGAAACTTAATAAGAGGTACAAAATGAAGATTGTACAGGTCCACGCCCCTACATCCAGTCATGATGACCAGGAAGTCGAAAGCTTCTACGAAGACGTGGAATCGGCGATGGGTAGAGTGAAAACAAAATACACTATACTGATGGGCGATTTCAATGCCAAGGTAGGCAAGAAGCATGCTGGAGACAAGGCAGTGGGGGAATATGGCATAGGCACTAGGAATAGCAGGGGGGAGGTATTAGTAGAGTTTGCAGAACAGAATAATATGAGGATAATGAATACCTTCTTCCGCAAGCGGAATAACCGAAAGTGGACATGGAGGAGCCCGAACGACGAGACTAGAAATGAAATAGATTTCATACTCTGCGCTAACCCTGGCATCATACAAGATGTGGACGTGCTCGGTAAGGTGCGCTGCAGTGACCACAGGATGGTAAGAACTCGAATTAGCCTAGACCTGAGGAGGGAACGGAGGAAACTGGTACATAAGAAGCCGATCAATGAGTTAGCGCTAAGAGGGAAAATAGAGGAATTCCAGATCAAGCTACAGAACAGGTATTCGGCTTTAAGCCACGAAGAGGATCTTAGTGTTGAAGCAATGAACGACAATCTTGTGGGCATCATTAAGGAGTGTGCAATAGAAGTCGGTGGTAACTCCGTTAGACAGGATACCAGTAAGCTATCGCAGGAGACGAAAGATCTGATCAAGAAACGCCAATGTATGAAAGCCTCTAACCCTACAGCTAGAATAGAACTGGCAGAACTTTCGAAGTTAATCAACAAGCGTAAGACAGCTGACATAAGGAAGTATAACATGGATAGAATTGAACAAGCTCTCAGGAACGGAGGAAGCCTAAAAGCAGTGAAGAAGAAACTAGGAATTGGCAAGAATCAGATGTATGCGCTAAGAGACAAAGCCGGCAATATCATTACTAATATGGATGAGATAGTTCAAGTGGCTGAGGAGTTCTATAGAGATTTATACAGTACGAGTGGCACCCACGATGATAATGGAAGAGAGAATAATCTAGAGGAATTCGATATCCCAGAAGTAACGCCGGAAGAAGTAAAGAAAGCCTTGGGAGCTATGCAAAGGGGGAAGGCAGCTGGGGAGGATCAGGTAACAGCAGATTTGCTGAAGGATGGTGGGCAGATTGTTCTAGAAAAACTGGCCAGCCTCTATACGCAATGCCTCAAGACCTCGAGCGTACCGGAATCTTGGAAGAACGCTAACATAATCCTAATCCATAAGAAAGGCGACGCCAAAGACTTGAAAAATTATAGACCGATCAGCTTACTGTCCGTCGCCTACAAAGTATTTACTAAGGTAATTGCAAATAGAATCCGGAACACCTTAGACTTCCGTCAACCAAAGGACCAGGCAGGATTCCGTAAAGGCTACTCAACAATAGATCATATTCACACTATCAATCAGGTGATAGAGAAATGTGCGGAATATAACCAACCATTATATATAGCTTTCATTGATTACGAGAAAGCGTTTGATTCAGTCGAAACCTCAGCAGTCATGGAGGCATTGCGGAATCAGGGTGTAGACGAGCCGTATGTAAAAATACTGAAAGATATCTATAACGGCTCCACAGCCACTGTACTCCTCCATAAAGAAAGCAACAAAATCCCAATAAAGAAAGGCGTCAGGCAGGGAGATACGATCTCTCCAATGCTATTCACAGCGTGTTTACAGGAGGTATTCAGAGACCTGGATTGGGAAGAATTGGGGATAAGAGTAAATGGAGAATACCTTAGTAACTTGCGCTTCGCTGATGATATTGCCTTGCTTAGTAACTCAGGGGACCAACTGCAATGCATGCTCACTGATCTGGAGAGGCAGAGCAGAAGGGTGGGACTAAAAATGAATCTGCAGAAAACTAAAGTAATGTTTAACAGTCTCGGAAGGGAACAGCAGTTTACGATAGGTAGCGAGGCACTGGAAGTGGTAAGAGAATACATCTACTTAGGACAGGTAGTGACTGCTGATCCAGATCATGAGAGTGAAATAATCAGAAGAATAAGAATGGGCTGGGGTGCGTTTGGCAGGCATTCGCAGATCATGAACAGCAGGTTGCCATTATCCCTCAAGAGAAAAGTGTATAACAGCTGTGTCTTACCAGTACTCACGTACGGGGCAGAAACCTGGAGGCTTACGAAAAGGGTTCTACTTAAATTGAGGACGACGCAACGAGCTATGGAAAGAAAAATGATAGGTGTAACGTTAAGGGATAAGAAAAGAGCAGATTGGGTGAGGGAACAAACGCGCGTTAATGACATCTTAGTTGAAATCAAGAAAAAGAAATGGGCATGGGCAGGACATGTAATGAGGAGGGAAGATAACCGATGGTCATTAAGGGTTACGGACTGGATTCCGAGGGAAGGGAAGCGTAGCAGGGGGCGACAGAAAGTTAGGTGGGCAGATGAGATTAGGAAGTTTGGAGGGTCAACATGGCCACAATTAGTACATGACCGGGGTAGTTGGAGAAGTATGGGAGAGGCCTTTGCCCTGCAGTGGGCGTAATCAGGCTGATGATGATGATGATGATAGTCGGTACAAAAAAGTGTGTTGAACTCGACAAGAATGCTTCGCATAAAATAATTACCACTTACGCAAGAGTTTGTAATTTGTATTTGAAGCGACGAATGGAATGCTCTGCAACGCGTGGGTAATCAAATGTAGACAAGGTGCTTTCTTCAGCCGCAACAATTTTTTTGAAATTGCTTGTAGCAGATAGCACAATTCTAATCCTTGATCTAAGTTACCCGATGAGGCGGCTATTACTGCTAAGAATATTTGAACAATAAAGATAAATGCGCTAACTTATTTTTAATGAATTTATCTGATGGCACATACTTCTATTTACGAATTGCAGCTAGTGAGCTCGCAAGGCGTATCCACTAGGAGCGTATTTTCTGGACCACAGCAGTGTCGAAATATTTATTTTCAGTGTGTCCGACAAAATGCATTGGTGTTCCAGTTATTTGTGATTCAATGCATAAAACAGCATTTTATTAAAAGAAGTAACTGGAACGCCAACTCACCCCGTCGGACACTTTGAAAATTAATATCTCGGAACTGGTGCAGTGCTGAGAATTAGTTCCGAGCGAATACGCCTTGCGAATTCACCAGCTATAATTCGTAGATTAAATAATGCGCCGCAAAATAATTAATCAGACAGCTAATTACAGTGATTATGCTAAATATTCAATCCAGCATTTCGATTTCTCGTGGAGGTGACGGTCGCTTCATCGAGTAATTTAGATCAAGGGTTAGAATTGGATTCAGGGCTACATCAAGGGTCAGAGGCAATTTGTAAAAATTTGGCGCAGTTAAAAAAAGATAAAAACAAGAAAAAACGCACCCTATACGTCCCTGACGAGCACGACGGAATACAGTGCAACTTTCCTGAACTGCTCATTCCACACAAAGTAACTTGAACGCTATGAATAGGACGCATCCGTGCCGTTGTATTAAAGCGCAGTTTTATTAACGAACACTCCCAGACTTTAATGATCATGGCAGCTGGGCACTGCTGTGCCGAAGAACTGTTTCTTAAATAGAGACAAGTACGGTCCCATTGGCGGGATCGAATTTCTGTCCCCGAGCACAGATGCCTGATGCTCTTAACAATCGCATCTATGCTTCTGTCGTGCCAACGCCAACTATTTCTTTGAGATGATCGCCACGAGTGTCGCATTGCGTAGCGTGGGCGAGCGAGAGCGCATGCGCACGCGAGCCGCCTTTTGTTAGGTCCGAGATGCAGGAGTGAAATGGGCAAGTCAGTAGCACTTGATTGACCGCTTCACGAAAGATTTGGTTCACAGATATTCTACGATGTGCGTTGGATGCGCATAATTTTTTTTTAGTAAGTGAGCTGAACAATCTTGGTCTCTGCAACGTACCATTTGTTCACACCGCTTGGGTACGTTTCCTGTATTTTACCAGCGACGTAAAAAAATGTTTACTTAATTAAATGTGTCGCGCGACACATTTAATTAGTCTATTTGTGGGCGCGCACACACACATATACGTACACATGTACACACGGATACACGCACGCACGCGCACACGTCTGCAGGCGGGTCGAGGTCAAACGAGCACGCAGTCCCCTAATACACGCATCCCCCGCCGTAGCGCCTATTATCAGCTGAAGCAGGAAACGCCTCCCGCGTGCTTTGTACAAAGAGAGAGGCGGCTGCGATTAGGTGTTGTGTTTCTAGTTGCATAAACAACTAGAAATACTCCCAGCCGGGGCTTTGTTTTTATAGATTACGAAAACTGATCTGCATAAGGTAACCTATTCGGCGAGCACTGCGGCGTAATATGGCGAGAAACCGCCGTCGCCACCCTAAATAAGGATCGCAACGGCACAGCGAGTTCGTCGGAAGAGGATGGGCACGGTGCTTCGCTCTCCGTAATTACGGGCGCGCGCAATTTTGTGCTTATTAGCTTTGGCGCTCCGCGTGAGACGAAGTCGCGAAATGCCTCCTCTGTCACACGCTGAACGACAGCTCCGTTTGCGGTGATCTGCATTTACGCAAATGAGCACGACGCGCCTACTGCACACGCACGCGCTTTGCAATTTTCGATAGATCATTACGTTTTGTTGTTGTTGTCGTTGTTTTACGTTCAAAACGTCAAGCAAGAATTGCACGCCGCTGTGTACTGACCCTACATCTACACCGAACCGAATGTTTTTTATCAAAGCAGGTGACTATGTGCATTTTTTTAGTGATAAATACAGGTGAATAGGTCTTTTAAATTTTAACGCCCTCCTAAGTTATGCACGTGGTTTTTTTATGAGGTGGATTTTAATTGGTTTGTTTTTGCCACAAAGATCTGTAAAATGATTCGCTTGAATTGCTAATTGACGTGGCAATTCGAGAGACGTGGTTAATCATGTCGGCATTGTTTTTTTGCACTAACAAAGACACAAGACACCCATGGCACATCAAGTACTATCTTCAAGTAATTTGCCCCGAGGAGCAGTTAAGTCATATGACATGCAGAACCCTTAGTGCACAGGCTGCTTGAAGTAATCAAAGACCAAATTCACAGAGCTGTTCCGTCGTAATTACTCTTCGATTGCTATTCGCTTTTGGCTTGCAGACTTAACTAAAAAAATCTCAAGCACCGGGATTGGCTGGAATTCGCTCTTACGAAATGTTCTAAATTCTAGCATAAGAGCTTATCCTAAATACGGGTCCAGTTACATTGTTTATCAGACAAGGAAACTGATTTCATTTGAAAGAAGGTTCACAGCATAGCACACCGTCACCTTGCTGCTCATTGTAAGAATTGTTCATGTAGAGCGAAATTAGATATTTGTTTCAGTATTTCTTTTTCTTCTGTTCTTGTCTGCAGCGCCGTAACTTTTCCAAATGAAGTGCTACATTTGTGAATTAGGCCAGACAGTATGTATTCACCAATTTTCTCAGGCTGTATTCAGAAAAAAATATATTATGCTGGAATTGTTAAAAGCAGCGGCCAGTCAGTTGTGATGTTGGACATATTGCCACTAAATATGGCCAGTCAAATCACAAGGAACTCTGAGGAAGAAAAAGCTTTGTTAATTCGGCCTCTGTTATCGTTTGTCCTTATCAGGCACGCCTACCTGTAAATGATTTTGTTTTCTGCGCGTTGGGTGACATAGAAGTGTGGCTTGCGAAGAGAAACGACGTTTCAAAGCCCAGGACATGTCTAAGTCCAACTAGCGACTCGTAGACTCAAACTCATCACTACATCAACAGAAACGAAGTTATTGTGAGCGAGTTAATCTTCTTTTTTTAGATGGCCTAATATTGTCGCGCCGCCATCGCAAATATCCCGTAGCCTGATGAACAACTGGGGCTAAGGTTATATTAATTTCGTGCACCGTACGCCCTTTCGTTTCACAGAAATCTAGGACTGGGCCAAATACACAAAATGTTGAGCTCTCGAACGAAGCGTTCTTCACCGTGTTTGTTACGGCTATTCATTTTTGGTGCGACCACTTCTCGTATGTTTCATTCAAAAAGAAATTACAGAAAGGTGATGAGCCTGCTTATATATAATTAAGTTTATAGATAGACAGCGCTTTCTCGGGATTCACGTGCAGATGCTGGCAAACGTTTGCTTCGTCCGACTTCATTTCGATTTTGAAATGGAGCCCAGAATTCATTGCCTAAACAAAGAGACCGCGTATAACCCTGATAATGTGAGCACAAAAATACTATGAATCAATAGAAATGATTGAAGATGGGGAAACAGCCAGCCGAACAAAAATAAAGGGAAACAAGTAATGGATATCGCAGAGTTTATAAAGTAGATATATGCTCGCATCAACATCTTACACCATTAAAGAAAAAAAAACGATGAACTTAGAATCAAACAAAGTAATAAAGAAAATGATGACGCAAAAACAGTCGAACTATTGGACACCTTATGTGCAGGAGAGAAAAATAAAAAGAAGAAAGCTAACTGACATTTTTCGAATGATAGAGATGTTCACTCAAGAGAATGAACCAGTGCGTTTCCATTCCATTCGCCATGAAGGTGTAGGCAATTTTACACATTCTTTTACACAATTCATTTCTTGTATGTTTAACGGTAGCTCACGAAGAAACTTGCTGCAAGACGACACGACTTCCGTAAACAGATGAAAGCGCGCGCTTCCCATGAAGCGCGCGTGTGTATAGTAGTACACTCAAAAGGCGCGCCGCCCAAGGAAGGATAATGCTCGCATTCCTTCGTGGTAAACACGCGACGAATGAACAGGAACTTCCCAGTAAGCACTTTTATAGCTTCGAAGGGGTACACTCTTCTGTTGGGTTGCAATGAGTTTTCCTTTTGCTTTTCTCTGTTTCCAGGATCTCTTCGGTGTCGCACCTGCGTGCGCATCGGAGAAGAATGCGGGATCGCCGAGGAAAAGAGGGGGCGACCGCTTGGTCCCTCTGCTGGTTATGCTCGAGGTTTTTAGCGAGCCCCGAGTGGGGCGACAGCTCCGGCCGGTCTCGACGACTCGCGCCTCGGTGCAGAATGCGGGCTGGCTGTGCGGTGGAAGATTGGACTGATTCAGTTTGCCGGGTAGTGGCGCGCGCGAAGTGCTTGCGCAGGCAGAAAGAAGCGAGTGTCGAATTTCGCCGCGCAGGACTTGTGCGCGGGCGCCAGAAGCTGCCCTTCGCAGAGATATGCGAGAAGGCCAGCTTCTTACGCAAGGTACGTACGTAGTTTAGAAAGAAGGAGCTCGCTTGTGACAGTCTGAGGCACATATGAGTGTCAGGTTATCTTCTCAATCATAAAATACAGGGTGTCCCAGCTAGCGTTAGGTGGGCTCTTCAAAATAAAATATAGAATACACGAGGACGCAACCAATGGTATTCTGTCAGCAGTGACGTATCGCACCGGGAGGATTTTTTTTTCATAACTGAATTATCGATAACTAAATGAAATTAATTAACGATATCTTCAATTACTGAATTGAGGGCGCGAATTGTGATATACCAGTAATAATTGTGTTTTAAAACTCCGGATTCAGTTCTTTTCAGTGTGCTATGTCTCACGTAAATATTTGTTCCGCATCATAAAGGCGTTACTCGGAAGAATTAGCTCAACGCCTGGCTCGGCTGCCACTCGAAAGTGACGAGGCATCGGTATTGGCGTTGGTCACCGTAAACTGCGAGCTGCCTTTACCGCGGGAGGCGCGAAGCCAATGCAGTGCGCAGCGGCATTGAGCAGGAGAGCAAAGGTGTTGTCTATACTCCTGAATAACCGCGTGACAGCTGTATGACTGCGACAGCTGCCATTGGTTAGATTACAGGCACGTGCGCTCGTGTACTAAGAACTGCACATAAAGTGCGTAAGCTCTAAAGGGAAGTTGTTCTGCAGAATGAGTGTGCCGCTTAATATGAGTAAGGATTAACGGTAATACCACAATTCACACGCAAGTATCCGAAACAATGAAGGAAAACAGCATTATAATGGTAGCCCGTATAAGTGGTAATAGAAACTGGATACTCCTGTATTTCCAAGTAGTTTAATAGAAATGGCTCATGCCACTGTAGGCTCGTATTGCTACAAATTAAAGCGTCTTTAAGAAAAATCCGAAGTAACGGACATTTGAGGCGAGAGCGACGGAAACACGTGTTCGTCCCACGTACCGCACGCTGGACGTCTTCTTTTCCTGAGTGACGTTTGCGGCTTGCTTTCTTCGGGCATCCCGAAATTCGCTCTCTCCTCAATCCCTACTTTTTTTTGGCACACTAGAGGGGCCCGCTGCTACGCCAGCAGAAATCGGCAGTCACCAGAGCTTAGGGTGCCCAGTCGTTTTCGTTCGGCCCACCGCCATCCTCCCCCGGCGAGCCTAATGGACTCCGTCCAAACCTCTCTGCCAACCGCGGAGGACGAGGAGGTCAGGCGCCAGTTGTTCGCGAAGAGAGAAGATGGACGAGAGGGGAAGAAAAAGGATGAGGGTTTGACGCGGCCGGCGCACAGGAGGGGAGAACGGAAGGAAGTTGGGGAGGCGCTGCCTGCCACCCTCCCTTGGCGCTGCGCAGGCAAGGGCACGCAGCTAACACGCAGCTAGGCGGCGGCTGCGGCGTCGAGATGGAGGCTGGGAAAGGGTGAAGCGAGGGATGCTGAGAGGTGAGCGCCGAGTGAGCCGGCAGCGGCGCAGCGCGCGACGCCTTGCGATCGCGATCCAGTCGATGATTTCTGCCGAGCTGGGCTGAACCCGCTCGCCGCGAGCGATTCTTCTTCTTCCCTCTCCCTCCCGCACAGGGTTCGAAACGAAGCAAGAAGCAGTGCAAGGTGTAGTGGTGCGTCAAGACCCCAGAAAAAAAAAAAAAAAGTGCACGCGACACCGGTGCCGACTTTCGAAGTTCACCGTCGCTTCTCCGGCGTCCGAGACCGTGGTGGGGATGTTCCGTGAGTGAGAATCTTCCCTACCGTGGAGGCGGCGGCGACGGGCGGTGTGAAAGGGGGGAGCTGACCGGAGGAAAGCGCTGCGGCGGCGGGTGGGCCAGCGCCAAACACCTGTTGGTTTGAACACCGGCGCCGAGGACGTAGTGGATCGTACGCGAAGCCTGCTGCGCACGCCGACGACGACAGACGGCTCGGGTTTGCCGCCGCGGAGAGTGTGACGCGACCGGTCGTCGACGTCGCGCCGCCGGCCGTGAGGAAGACCGCGACGGGATCCCAGCGCGAGCGCGTGGGCGCGCCGTGACCGCGACCTGGAGGTCTTCCCCTTGGCTCGGTCCCGCGGTGGCGATGGTTGCGCGGCGTGCCACCTGCTGCTCGAGGTGAATGCGGCCCGGCGGCCCGCTGGTCGTCGCCCGTCGGCCCTCGCATGAGTCGGCGCGGTCGTCCGTGCTCGGCGGCGAGGAAGAAGCGCAGGCGCGTCCGTGACGGCTGCGGGCCCCCGCCAGAGTATCGCCGCGCGGGCGGGCCCTGAGGCGAGCATGGGCCGCGCGCTGCTGTACCCAACCTAGAAGAGGCTCGGCAGCGGCGCGAGCAAGCTCGCCGCGGCGGCCGTAAGCATGAAGAAGATGGGGCTCCGCTCCGGCGGCGCGCGCTGCGTGGAGCCCGGAGGCCGGATCGTCAAGTACACGCCTTGCTCGCGGCAGGACATGCGCGTCAACGACGACCTGGACGAGATCGCGGTCGTCAGCAACGCGGCGCCCGAGAACGTCAAGTACGGCGCCGGCGGCGGCGGTTCGCTCACGACCAACGGACCCAGGGTGGTGCCAGGAATCATCACCTCCGCTGGCGGTGAGCGCCTCGAGCGCCGCTCGTCGCCCCTGTACACGGGTCGTTCCTCGGAGAACATCAAGTCGGCTTCGTCACGACAGTCGCTGCTGGAGACCGTAGCGGGTAAGCTGCAGCACCGCGGATCAGTGTCAGCCGCCGCCGCCGACGGTGTCCGGTCCCGCCCGAGCCTGGCCTTCATCAACCGCGCGCACGTCAGCTCCGACCTGGAGATACCGCGCAAGACGCGCGAGCTGCGCCGCCGGGAGATTAAGCGCGAGTTCGAGAAGTGGGACGTGACGGGAGGAGGCGTCGGAGGCGGCAGCGGTGGCGGCGGCGGGGCGGGAGACCGCTCCCGCTGCAAATGGACCTTTGTGTTCGACCCGTCGGGACGCCTCTGCTACTACTGGTCCATGGTGGTGAGCGTGGCGTTCCTCTACAACTTTTGGGTCATCATCTACCGCTTCTCCTTCTGCGAGATCAGCGCGTCCAGCATATTCGTCTGGTTCGCGCTTGACTACCTCGCCGACTTCCTGTACGTGCTGGACATACTCTTCCACTTCCGGACGGGCTTCCTCGAAGAAGGGGTTTTACAGACCGACTCGGAGAAGCTGCGCGCGCACTACATGAACTCAACCATGTTCTACATCGACGCGCTTTGCCTACTGCCGCTCGACTTCTTGTATCTCTCCATCGGCTTCAACTCGATCTTGCGCTGCTTCCGCCTCGTTAAGATCTACCGGTTCTGGGCCTTCCTGGACCGCACCGAGCGGCACACCAACTACCCGAACGTGTTCCGCGCCGTGAACCTGACGCACTACGTGCTGGTGATTTTCCACTGGAACGCCTGCCTGTCGCATATCATCTCGACGACAGACGGCTTCGGCTCTGCCGGCTGGTTCCGTAGCAGCTCGTGCGAAGCGAGCGACGTGCTGTGCGAGTACCTGCACGCCTTCTACTGGAGTACGCTGGCGCTGACCACCATCGGCGACCTGCCGCGGCCGCGTACGAAGGGAGAGTACCTGTTCCTCGTCGTGCAGATTGTGCTCGGTTTGTTTCTCTTCGCGGCCGTCTTGGGCCACGTGGCCAATATTGTGACCAACGTCAGCGCGGCCCGGAAAGAGTTCCAAGGTGAGTTTGCCTGCCTTGTAATCGAGGCAGCTGCGTTGCGCGCTCGTGTTGCGAATGGCGAACGCGATCCACTATGCCACGATGCGCTCATTTTTTGGCGTTGCTTGGAATGGAGGTCATACGTAACTACTGGATGTGAAGTCACATTAGGCTGATTTTTCAGCGCCGCGAAAAAACGCGCGCACCTACTCTACAGCAGAGGTGACGTATCAACAACGTAATGAATATAGCCCGTGGAATAAGAATAAGACTTCTTGCATACTTCGTGCTTGATTTCTCAAGACAATTCGTGCACTGGGGATGTGGTAAAGAAGCAAGATGGTGAGCCGGTTGTCGGGCAACGTGCCGAATCTTGGCTGATCTTGCGCTATGACAATCGTTGTCGCTGTCGACGCACACTTTGGAAGACCGAGATACGTCCTTAGGGCTTGAGCCCGTATTCCATCGAGTGCACGCAGGTCTGTTTTGAAAGCGTTACCTAGTACAGGGAGGCTGTATCTTGCGAAACCGAGAAACAAGGCATCATACAGCTGTAGCATTGATCGTACCGATGTGCCCCATGACTTTCCGCCGAGAAATTTGAGGAGCTGTGTTATTGATGTTAAGCTCTTCTTTAGGTATGAAACGTGCGGGCTCCATGATAGGTCGCAGTCGATAATTGCCCCTAGAAAGCGCTGTTTCCGTGCGTTTGCAATTATTTGCCTATTGACATTTACAGAGTAAGGCCTGATTGCCTTCCGAGTAAATGCAATAAGCCAGCATTTCTCTGAAGACAGGTATCATCATCATCATCATCATCATTATCATCATCATCATCATCAGCCTGGTTACGCCCACTGCAGGGCAAAGGCCTCTCCCATAAGACAGGTATAACGTACAACAATTGTAACGTAGCTGCCTCTTATAGCCTTGATCCTACCTGAAGTCGTGTTACAGCATATTCCTAGATGCAGATGCCATCAGCATAGATTGATACTTGAACTTTGTTGGGTAAGCATCGGACAAGGCCAACGAGCACTAGGTTGAACACTGCCAGGCTCAACACCGCACACTCCACTCCACTGTATGGAGTGGAGCACTAGGTACTCCACTGAATGTTTGGTGGCGAGTCGTGGCGCCGTCCTCTGTCATCGCGAAGAATTGTTTGTCGTTCAAGTAACTTCACAGCCACTGAAAAGTGGGGCCCCCGATTCTGGCTTCAATCCGAGCCTCTATAATGGCATAATGTGCTACTTATCGTGTGCATTTTATGTCAAGGAAGAATGCCGCAGTGAGTCGTTTGAGATGTTTATGATGTTGAACAAACGCGGCGAAATCGATGACATTACCTATGGACGAGCGCCCACGCCGGAAGCCAGCTGGGTACCCGTCGTAATTTTCCGTTGTAATTTTCCTGATGCAACTGGCCAGAGCGATGGGGCGGTACGATGTCAAATCTAACATTGAGTTACCAGTTTTACCATTTCAATTGACGCGGAACCAAACCGTTCCGCCAAGACTCGTTGTGATGGTTTAGCAGCACGAGTCGTGCCCAAGATTGCCGAGTTCCGCATAGGTAACGCCATCTTGCCAAGGCGACGAAGAACGCCTGCAAGTCGCCAGTGCCACTTCAACCTCCTCCACCGAAAATATTACATCCATACGGGAGTCCCGAGACACAGGAGTGATACATGGTGTAAGTGCGCGTTGGAACTGCAAGCTGGCAAGTCTTGAGCAAAATTACCCAGCAATCTAAAGTTCTCATTAAAATTGGTGCAAAGCGAGAGATTTGAAAAGAACACGCTTTTTCGGTGACCCACGCACGGTTCTTCATAATCTGAGATAAGCATTGGCGTGAATCCAACAACTCACATAATCGTTTCCATTTAAGTGGTTCTTTATCAAGAAGGAAAAGGTTGGCACTGGAGAAGGCAGTGCCAACTTTTCCTTTGATATAGAACCAGTTCTCTCTCTCTCTCTTTGAGATTGTAGCGCACCAATGCGGCGCTGAACCGTCTTTTGCATCCGCCTTCGCTCTCTGGGATTATGGATGGCTTTAGTTAGCCTGTATCTTCTTTCAGCCCGCTGATGAATCGCTCGTACACGCTGCAGCTCAGCTTCGAATTCTTCAAAGTTTGGGAAAGGCCGAAAGCCGCGTGTAGCCTTTTGCGTGATTTTTTGAATTTCGTGTTCCAGACTAGACTGGTTCCCTTCCTGACGTACTTCCTCCATTTGTGACCGAAACGCCAACCAGTCAATTCGTTGGAGAGGCGTAGAGGAGTACTTAACTAGTTCCTTGATCCTCAGATAGGTGGGGATATGGTCACTTCTATGTGGTTCGATGTGTGGGAGCTATTGCACGTTTCTTTCAAGACGCCGAGAGACCGCTATCTAATCTAGCAGGAGCTGTATTTGGAAAGATTGGTTGCGCTTTCTAGACGATCACAAGGAAGAAGACAGGACAGGCGCAGTCTCGAATCGCCAAGGCGCCGAGCTTGCAGTAAGGCAACACCACCTGTCGCAGGTTTGATAAAAATCGGCAGGTCGCTGCACTAACTGTATGTAAGCCATCGTAAATATATCGGGCTACCATCGTTGAGGCAATAAAGATCCTGCTGCGTCACAAAGGATACCAGTCTCTTTCCCCTGCAGTCAATCTTCAAACTCCCCGAAAGCGGATGGTGAGCATTAAAACCTCCGGTGAGATTCGAAGGGCCGGGTGTCGCTGAGAACACGGCGTACAGTCGTTTGGAGTCGAAGCGACTTGAAAGAGCAATGTAGACGGCGACAAGAGTGATCGTAAGATCCTTCGTTTTTACTATTAAACAAACGTACTGGTTGCCATCGTGAGGCGGCACTAGGTGCATTGCGTATGTTAGTTCACATCTAATATATACAATGACGTTGCTCATATCACCATAGATAGAGGACATGAATGCCTCATAGCAAGGAATGTGGATGGTACTCTGAAGGTTCGGTTCACAAATTACGAGGATGGGAAAACGGTCTTCGAACACAAAGTGCCTAAAACCTGAAATGCTAGATTTGAGGCCCCGGGCATTCCACTGGAATAGAGGTGGTTTCTTGACTTCATTGCGAAAGGGCAGCGAAGAATGGACCATGGTGCTATGCGAAGCTTTCAAGCACTGGAGTCAACGTACTTGAATTGCGATACGAGCAGCCGGAGTGTCTGTTCGTCAGTAGTAGACGTATGACATCCGTGGGAGACTAGCAGAGCAAACACTTGCGGATCCTTCTCTCGCATGTGGTCAACTGCAGCGACATTGGCCTTTAAATGGCGAGTCATGCGCTTTGGCTCTGGTGTTTCGCACGTCTTCAGCTGCGTTGGCCACATCTCACTTGATAAAGCCTCAATAACATGCCCGCTTTTTTCGCTGACATTCGTGGTCTTATTGGAGACAAATTGAAGGGGAGGTGGCGTTGCCGGGCAAAACATCTCCCTTGATCCGGAAGAGGATTTCGTAGGCTTTAGTTTCCGGTAACAATGTCGTCTTATTGCAGCAGAAGCACCTCTCTGTGAAGATCCTTCCCCTGCCATCTTGCTCAAGATTTTATGCTCTATCTTTAGGTGTGGGCAGTCTTTTTTGAGGATGCAACGTGCCAGCCTTCACAATTTCGGCACTTGAGCTCCGTTGAACGGAAAGACTTGCCGTCATGCTGTTCGGAATATCGTGGGCATACCGTTGAATTTTGGCCGAGGACACTCATACGTCCGATTTTTTAACGTCTTCTGCATTGAAGTGGTTTGGGTACGAAAGGCCGTACCATATATCGAAAGTGACCGACCTTTACGTATGATGCTAGGCAGTCACCTTTGAAGACGAGCCTTAGACAGCTCGAATCGCCAAGGCGCCGAGCTTGCAGTAAGGCAACGCCACCTGTCGCAGGTTTTATAAAAATCGGCAGGTCGCTGCACTAAGTGTTGCGTCAATATCATAAATTTCTTATTTATTTATTTATTTCATACTGCAGACCTAAAACAGGTCCAAGCAGGGTGGTTAAACACAACAATATTACAATGCATTATTCAATCAAGTAAGGTGGTAAGACACAACAGTAATACAATGTACACCAACAGTAATACAATAACACCAGTGTGGGTTTCGTCGTTCTGCAGAACAAGGTAGTGGACATTAATGTTGCCCAGGAACTTTAGTGCCATCAAAGCATCTATAGCGCTTCAGTTGTGGACATCAATTGCCAGGACGTTCTTATTGTTGAAAGTACGCCAGCAACAGCGTATACGGTATGAAGCGTAAAGCTGTAAAGTGTTATCTTATGCAGTAGTATCGTAGTAGCGCATAAAGTACACCAGTAGTATTGCGTAAAATATAAAGCTCTCGCATTTCCGTATCTATTCGATTGTGTCTTGAGTTAAAGCACTAAGTTTTCGCTATGAAAGTATTAGCTTTCTTGCGTATCTTACGCAAGACGTGCGCACCGACAAATGACAGTAGGGTATGATTGTTCGCTTCAATTGCGAAAAAAGTATAACTGACCGTCTAGAAAGATGGGCCCTACATAAATGAGTATCAGGAAATCGCTAAAATAGGTGTTTTCTTTATATCTAACGGGTATGTGAGTATGGACGAGAGAGGGGGGCGGTGGAGGAGAGCATGCTGTGAGTGAATGTTCCATCTATCATCGGGACACCAAATACAATCATATTTACATGCACCCTTTCCTTCAGGTCGTTTTATTACAGTGTATACAAAATATGTATGCTCTCTTATAAAGATTAAATCCCCTATTTTCGGAACGTGCGCTGTAACACGAGTCGCACGTTTCATCTGTTCACGACTGCATGTCGGTCGTGGAAAATCACCGTCGGGTCTATTTTTCTGGCCTCGTAATGATGTCTGCAGTGTCAGATTACTTCGTACAATTTAAATGGTTTGCCTGTCTTATGTCACCACAGTAAGACTGTAGACAGCTTCTGGCTTATTGTATTGCCCCTTTAGATTCTTAAATTTCATTTAGCTCGATAATCCCAGGAAAACACGCTGAAGGCGGGAGATGGAAATCCAAGACGATGAGCAAAATGAGAACAAGGTAAAGAGGGACCCAACGTTTAGACAAGTGGACTTTTCCTTTGCAAGCTCAATAACAATGACAAGAAATTAGATGCGTGCAAAATTGCTGAATAACAATTTTCTTTGCAGTGAAATAGAATGTCTCTGATTGTTTCTTTCTTTCTGCTTTCTGTTTTTAAATATGTGTTTTGCATTTTAATGTATTTGAGGGCCACTGACGAGGATAGAAACAGGGTTAGGTAGGGATAAGGATAGAGGATAGGGTTATTAGCGTGGGCTAATATATGAGCTGGTTGGGTACACCACAACTCTAGCAATCTCATTTTACTTGGAAATAAAGCTGGTGATACGTACAAAACAATCAGCTACATGTGTATTGAGAACAACAGCAACAAATATGGCACTTTTGCACCCTTATTGTGTAAGTCGGCAAATGCCTCTCACATCGACGAGCACTTTCGAAGCAGGAGATTGATTACACCTGTTCAGCGAAGCACCTCCGGTAGAGAGAATATCTTTCCAATCATTTTGCTAGGAATTGAAATAAGCACAACTCTTTCCTTCATTCTAATTAAATATGTGCGAATACGCCGTGCGATAGAAGAAAAGAAAATACACTATCTTTAAATAACCAAGCGAAATTGTTTTACTCCGACATTCTTATCTCACGGATGACCGTCGTTAGATCAGTTTCACATCTATTTAACGTCTTAATGTTCGATTCCCACGCACAATCTCAATGGGCATTGAGCAGTCTTGTATGACGAAGCTCCTCCACATTGAATAGTAGTAATAAATGCCATCACATCTAAATTAATGACGTTGGCGCAGTTTATTGTACGAGTGACGCTACCCAGTGGTGATTTGCAATTAAGTTTTCACGAACAGTGATGAATGAGCGTGCACTTTTGACATGCGCCATTGGTGTCAGTCCATTAGGCTTACGTTCCCGTCTGTGCTGTTTGTGGTATGAAAACTCAAGACCTGAAAAAGTCGTTCTGTTGCCTTGAGTAACATTGAAAACGTAGTTTGGCCGAAAACTGTCACCGTAGCTTTCTGCCCATCCCGAAATTTTAAACGTAGAAACATGGGAAGGTAGACTGTTTTAAGGCCTGTTATGCAAAAAATCGATACAATGCGTAAGCAAGAACAGAGAAGAAAATGAAAGCCAGCAAGAAGAAAATATCAGCATGCATTAGTCTCATTACAACATTCACCGTGCTGTATTTTTTTGTTATCAAAAGTATAGAGAGTTCGTATCTGTCCATGCCCCTTACTTTGTTGTTGACACTTTGACAAAGTTTATTGGTACAATAATAAAAAAAAATGAATCACAAATCTCTTGCTAAGAAAGCAGGCCTCAGGATAAGAGTGGAAAGAAAGGAAAACACCGGGTGAATTGTGATATGGCAACAAACACCACCACCACCACCACCACCACCACCACCACCACCACCACCACCAACAACAACAACAACAACAACAACAACAATAACATCAACAACGACGACGACGACGACTACGACGACCCACATAATGGTCGTGATCGAGAGATGAAATACTTAGGCTCATACGCGTCGACTACGGGGGAGCTCCGGGGTCCTCCCCCCGCCCCCCAACACACCTAAAGTGCCTTACCAGGGCCTTGAAGAAAACAAGTCCACTTGTCGAAACGTTGGCTCCTGCATTGGCATTGTTCACGTTTTGCTCATCGTCTTGAATTTCCATCTCCCGCATTCCCCGTGTTTTACCAGAGCTTTGTCACACACATCATTTGAGGTTTCCTTTGACTTGCCTCGACCTTTTCACTTGAAATTTTATTGATGCTGATCGCTTACTGCATCATTGTTGGCACGGGCGTGCACGGCTTTTAATTCATACGTTCGCTTTATTTCTGCAAATCCTGACAATAGGAGGACAAGCGCATTAGAAGCACTAGCGGCGGCTGCCTCATTTTCTCACTTCAACATTGTTTCAAATTTCCAATGTAAACACCATGCACATACACAATATATTTAAATATACAATAAGACAATATAGACAAAGTTTATTATATTTTTGAAAGAGATGGAGGTAGCCAATTAAAATTTATTTCTAAAGGTATGGATAGCCTATGACTAAGGAATGAATATGTTGCTGTATGTTTGCCTCGTTTCAAATTGCTTTGCGAACTTTTTTGACCACGGAACAAACCTATAGACTTCAATGACCCCTTCGACAGAGTCTTTTATTAATGGCGTGTGAAATGCACGTGAATTACGTTGTCTCAGTATTCCTTGTCTTTGCTGTAAGCAATGCTGACGACTCACGAAAAAAAACATTTATAATAATTTACAACGTTTATCAGGGATGGAAACATCATCACCTGCATGCAAAGTCATAAATATATACAGGGTGTCCCAATTAAGTATCATTCACCAAGATTTAAAAAAAATGATCAATGCTGTATACGAAGAAAACCTAGTGAATATTGTTTCCAGTACAGTGGAGTAGCTGCCAGTAATTCTTTCGTTAGTGAAATTTACTTAGGTAATTGCAATTAGTGATCTAACTCGAGACATACTATCCTAATTATCAAAGTGTCAATGACGCACTTGTAGGCGCAGCCAAGGGACATGTACCTGCGGTATGTTCAGCGACGCACTAATTGCGCACAAATTTTTTTTCGTCTGATAAATAAACCTCGCGAAATATGGAGAAAACCACGTGACTTTGCTCCCACACGGATCATGAAGAAATGCCCTCGAACAGGCTCCCTCTGAGTTATCCAGAACTAAATAAAGGAAATAAAGAAAAAGATCGTGATCGAGCTAGTGCCTTATCTGCCGCGCCCCGGCCGAATTAACACGTCGCGTTTGGTGTTAGTTGGAAACAAGCTGCGATAGCTGTTGTCTCAGCGTAGATAAAGTGCACGGATGTTTTTTTTTTTTGGGGGCCACAAAACTTATCACCACAAAAGTGAATTGACAACGTCAGCGAAAAGGTTTAAAGGTGCGTTTTGTTTTGTCCTTGTTGCCATGTTTTCTTTGGTGAGCAGAAGGTAAACATGATCCTTGCCTTGGAAGCTGCAAATGGCAACAAGAAGAAGGCCGCTAACATATATCAGTCATGGAAGTGTGACGGTAGACCAACGCATCGACTATGATCAGAAATTATAAAAACCTGAGATAAACTGGCAGCTTCAAGCAACAGCGACGGAGGACTCCTTCTTTGAGTCCTATAGCCTACGCACGGATGTTCTAACATTTATGGCCTCAAACCCTCATGCTAGCGTGCGGGACGTGGCCACCCAGGTACCAATTTCCAAGTCATCAATTTGGAGGATTCTTAACGAGGACCTTTCACCTGTACTACCTTAACCAGCACCAACGCTTGGAAGATAGGGACCTGTAAAATCGTCTAGATTTCTTGAATTGGGTCCTCGCAAAGGCCGATGAGTCACCGGACTTTTTGAGCAACATCATGTGCACGGCTGAAGCCAATTTTTGCTGAAATGACCTGGTAAATTTGCATAATGCACACTACTGGAGTGACTCCAATCCACACTGGGCAAAACGCTCTCGGCACCAGCACCAGTGGTCGTTAAATGTGTGGTTCGGAATTTACGCCACAGCTATAATCAGCCCCATCTTCTTCGATGACACACTCACTTGACAGCGTTACATGGACGAAATCCTTGAAAGAGTGGTGGATGAGTTTCTGGGCGAAGTCCCGCTGTCACTTTTTCCACTTCTATGGCATCAGCAAGATGAGGCGCCAGCACACAGCAGCAGCCGAGCACTACAATGGCTCGATGCGACTTTTCATGGGCGGATAGACTGGAGCGCACGGGCCTGTAAGTTGGCCGGCTAGGTAACTTCACCTCTCTCCACTCGATTTCTTTCTTTGGGCTTATGTGAAAAATCGAGCTTACATGATCGAGATGGACGTCACATTAGTTCAAGGCAAGGATAACGGATGACTTCAGTAGAATTCCAGCGTCGGTCATCAGGAAAGCCACTGAAGGTGTGATAAAGCGGACTCAATACTGCGTAGCTGCAAAAGGAGACCTATTTGTTCAAATCCTCTAGGCAGAAATAATTGATGGGTTTTAATGGCGCAAAGGCATCTTTGGCCAAAGAGCGCCAAGTCTATGGATATCCTCTAGACAGCAGCTCACCGGGCGTTATTCTGGTTAACCTCCCTGCCTTTTGCTTTTCTCTTTCCTTCCCTCCTAGGCAGCAGGTGGTGTTCAACGGAGCTTACGAATTCATAGATAATAAGGGTACACTTAAATCTGATATCCTTTTCTTTGTTCTTTTTTTGTGCATACACAGGTTGTCTACCAACCGGGAAAACTGGGGAAAGCGGGAATTCTCAGGGAATTCGAATAGTCTAAAAATACTCAGGGAAAACGCAGGGAATTTGTGCTTCTATCAGGGAAAATTAGGTGTAACCTTATTTAAAGGGAACAAAAGTCGTGTTAATGCTGGCTCCAGTAACAGAGGAATCGCAACGAATCGTCATTGACGCCGTGTCATGGGCACGAGGTATTTATTGCCAGAGTAGTTAACGACCGATTTTCCAGAGGCCCGATTTTTCAGACATGCCCGATAATTCGCACGGATTTCCGGCACCACCATGTACTCCATATATATAGTCAATCTATATTGCCCTGACTGCAGGTCGGAAATGGTATTAATCGAAGCCACCACCGCCGCCAGTTTGATTATCTCGCCGACTCGAACCGGCGCTCTCTCACGCAGATCTTCTGGCAGCCGTAGCCACCACTGCGGCAACTTTAGGCCTAGATGCTTCTACGTTCGCTATTAAGCTTCTTGCCGTGCGGTGCCTTGTTTTTCATTGAAAGAATTTGCCGCTGTCAGCAATGGCACTTACTCCGCCTTTGTAATCCTCGCGATGGGCTTCGAAGCTCGCAGAGCAGAGCGCGTTGCGTAATGCCAGTCTTCGAAAGCTAGCTTTGCCTCAGTACAGCAGTGTTACGCGGTGAAGCATAAGCGTGGGAAGGGGCAATTGTCACGCGACACAGTATGTATTCCTTAATTATACACGCGTGCACCCCCGTCTCCTGTCTCAGTAAGAGCACCGGTGCCTAATAAGTGTACTGGCAGGCCTTAAGGGCTTTTCCGGACGTGCCTGTGGCAATTTTAGCTTTTAAGGGCAGTTAAGACATGCATTATTTTTTTTTTCGGACTGCTCGATTTTTCGGATGTTCTTGCGGCCCCTAGGAAGTCCGAAAAATCGGACGTTGACTGTACAACTGACCAGTAGGATGCTTAAAATGATCCATGGGGTGAGCGCATGGCAGAAGGATGACGAGAACAGAAAGGACCGACGCACTGAGGAATTAACGGGCAAGGAAGCATGCCGCCGCCTCTTTGAAGGAGCTTGAGCTCAAAAAACAAAGTGTTGGCTGACGCCGAGATGCAGGTGTCCCTCATCCAAACCAAAATAAAATCATTAAAGCAGTGAAACCCAACACTGAGATGTTGTGTACGGGCTGACAGTATGTCAGGACAGTTGAGGTTGACTTCCCAGCTGCTGAGAGAGAATCTTAAGTTGTGACGAAGTTCAGGCTTCATACCGATCAGCTTGCTATCAGTTGATAGAAATAGCTCATATTCAAAAATATTTACTTATGTATGCATCTCCTTTTCATTCGTATTTGAATATGTTCGACTCAATTTGGAATGGGTTTTACCATTTTTCTCGCTGTGCGTTTTGCTAAGTTACACCTTCCTTCTGTTTTGTTTTTAAATAAACTAGATATTACTCCTTACTATTCAAACTAGATGAAGTCATTTTTTTTTCATCATGCTTACTAGAGAATGACAGCATCGGGCAACATGGTGTCAGCCTGTCTTGACATAAAACAAAGTTCTGACTCATTCAGGGAATTTTGCAAAGGTGTTCAGGGAAAACCTCGAAAACTCAGGGAATTTGGAAATGTCAACTTGGTAGACACCATGATACATCCTGATTTCCAGTTCAGCTATTTAGAAGTGTTATTTCTACTTTCTTTCTTTTATTTATTTATTCATTTTATTTATACATACTGCGATCTTAAAGAAGACCTTAGCAGCGTGGTACAGGAGTAAGCTTACAAAACAAAACAAATACAAAAATGGGGAACTGCACTCAAAAAAATTCTTCACACAAGCGCAAAAAACAGGCGCAGAACAAGCGCTTCAACGTTACTTCAGCGATTTTTTCCAATCATACAGTCGAACAGTGCTATCACTAACAATCTCATTAAGCGCAAAAAAATATTTTTATTAAAGATATGTCTCGAAAAGTGATAATGAGTCCTGTGTTACAGTTTTATCGGCCAGCTTATTCCAATATACTATAGTTCTAGGAAAAAATTAATACTTGAAGCAGTTGACACGTGTTGTAAATGGAGTTACAGCTAGTGAGTGTCGCTGTCTGGTAGCGTAACCTGTTGTATAGGTGATAATGTTAGACGTGTGGATGTTGTAGTGACCATTTATTAGTTGGAAAAAGAATTTTAAACGACATACACGATTTCTGTCACTTATAGAAGGCAAGCCGCTCCGAGATAAAATGTTAGTAATAGAACTACGCCCATAGGTATTGTAGATGAATCAAACTGCTTTCTTCTGTAAGCTTTCTAGCTTTCCAATATCGCTTTTAGTGAATGGGTCCCATATAGCTACAGCATATTCTAAAACGGGGCGGACAAGTGTTTTGCATGCCAATAGACGTACTGTTGGTGTGGATGATTTTAATACGCGTGTTAGAAAAAACAACTTACGGCGAGAGAGAGAGAGAGAGAGAGAGAGAGAGAGAGAGAGAGAGAAAGAAAACAAGGATTGGAAAGGCAGGGAGGTCAACCAGAACAGCATCCGGTTTGCTACCCTACACTGGGGGTGGGGGAAAGGGGAATAGAAAGAGGAAGAAAGGGAGAGAGTAAGCACTGAGTGCATGTGGGACGGACACTATACACAGGGACACTATAAACGGTCTCTTAAGCCGGTGCACTTCAAGTATTGCACTAGTGCACGAATCGCTTTTCGAGCCAGTGACGGGTGTGACCACGGTCCGAGTATCTTTGACTCGGTGAACGGTCTTGAGTCCAGTCGGTGCAAAGTTGCCCGCAGAGAGAGGCGTTGGACATCGTAGCGAGGGCAGGTACACAATAGGTGCTCGATGGTTTCTTCGCACCGTTTGATATTACTGTGTCCAGGTGCTCTGACTAGGACAGATCCTGCGTTATGTACAAGCCAAGGTATTTATATTGCGTTACCTCTGACAAAAAAGCGTTTTCTGTGCCATAGCGATACAGCAGTCGCTTCTTTTTTAAAGTTATCCACATATATACTGTCTTCTCGAAATTAATGCACATTTGTAATTGTTTACACCAGTCAATTACCTTAATAAAATCCCTGTTTAACGTGAGTTCGTCTTCTTCCGTTGTGATTTCATCGTACAGAACGCAGTCGTCAGCGTAAAGCCTGATTTTAACAGAGAGGTTAGTAACAATATAAGTTATATATAAGAAAAAGAAAAGGGGGCCATGAATGGATCCTTGTTGGACGCCAGAATTGACAGCAGCTTTATCAGACGTTGTTTTATTTACAGTAACAAACTGATGGCGGTTTGTAAGGTAGGCTTTAATCCATGCTAATATTTTATCATTTTTAAGCACAGCTCCTAGCTTATGAACGCATCGGTTTGGCGTTTTCTCTACACGTTGTTCGCTTCCCAGTCTGTTTATTTCGTTTTTATTTTTTGACACGAACCTGTTTTTCCGGCACGTATACAGTTTCATGAAAAATAAAACGGTCACTTTAATTTGGCTTTGGTTTAAAGCAAGTTTCCGGCGTGAAATATAGCTTCGCGCGCACTGTGGATGTGGTGCGAGCAAAGCCGGGATTTTGAAACGTCCTATGCCCACTGCATTGCTTTTCGCATTTCGTGCGTGGTCAGAGTGGTGCTTCGGCCGCATTGTCAAGGGGCTTTTGTTGTCAATGTGATCACTCTGCCTTGAGAGACGGATAATAAGTGTGACGTTGAAATAAGGGGAAGGAATAGCTGCGAAGCCGCGAAACCTGCTGTTGGTGCTCCTTCCGCACCATTATCAAGGTGATGCGCTGTCTCTTCGGGTTTGCGACAGGCAATGCTTTCAACCAGCTTATTTTACAGTGCTGATTTGTAATGCGGGTGGGAGCGCACTCACGTGGTATTGGTTATATTTCGTGAGGTTTGTTTGCCAGTCGGAAAAAAGCTGTACGCGATTAGTACGTTGCTGAAAACACCGCAATTAGATGTAATTCTGGGGTGCCTACAGATGCCTCATTGACACTTTGAAAATTAGGACAGTACTTCTAGAGTTAGATAATTAATTGCAATTACCGAAATAAATCTTAGTAACGAAAGAATTACTGGCGGCTACTCCGCTGTACTGGAAAAAAAATATGCACTAGGTTTTCTTCGAGTAACGCAAATGTTCTCTTCTTAAGTTGATGCATGATAGTTGGGGAACACTGTATAATTCACTCAGTAACCGAAATGAGGCCAAGCCGGATTCACTCGAAATCAGAATCAACAGCAGTCATGCGCAGCAGCGCCTATACCCGGACTCACAGAAAAAGAAAAGAAAGATAGAGAGGCTACAGTTTCGCCGGAAAGGCGAAGCAGTATTAATGATAACGAAGTATACGACAATTATACGAAGGAAGATTACACCACCGAGAGGACACAGGCTGTGAAATTGAACTGTCTCCTACTATGAGGTCTAGTGTATATTCAGATAGTGCGGTCACTTTAGCGATCAATTCTTCAGCTAGTTGTCCGTTCCCCCCTCCCCGGAAAAATGCGAACTCTCCGCCTATGCTTGGGCTACTCAACATACTCTAGCCAGCTTCCCCTTGGCTGCACAGTAAAAAAAGATAACATACTCTTATGGCAGCTGGTTTGTCTCGTCGCTAAAGAACCCTTACGCTTAAGGCTATAAAAAAGGTGTTGTACATTTCGACTGGCTCAAAATACACTTGGGATGAGAGAAGCCGTGGTTAAAAAAAGTGCATTAGTTGTGAACACCTCGTGCGCATCGAAATATCTGACACATTAGTCTGACAGCCGTGGCGAGTGAGGTTTATCTCGGGCACTTATCGTGCCGTCAGTCGCAACTATCATCACGTTTACTTGCCCCCCAAAAAGTTCATCGAAATAAGAAACAACTTCATTTTTCCCCATAAAACGATTCGATCTTACAGCTTAGGGGTGAGGGTGCGTAATCAATCCAACAAAACAAGCACCCTTTCTGCATAAAATGAGGCTGTTAAAATGTTTAGCGTGCATACTCAACCCTACAGCGTTTCCCGGGCTGATGTAGCTTAACTTGCCAACGGCGACTTTTCTTTGGAAAACTAGGAAAGTAAGAAGGAAACAGCTCGTCTCACTACCACGGAGACCACTAGCGGGCGGCCGTTCTCCGCTCTAAAGCTGCGACACCCTCCGCTGTCGGATTTCTGCAGTTGCCGCAGGAGCACGGATTCACGCGACGCGTCTCTCCATTCCCGCTCCTGCTGTCGAACCGGGCAACGGCGAGTCGGACGCGCCCGCCCACTGTGACGGGCTGGCCTCGCCGACGGTGTCGTTCTGCCCTTTGACGCCGCTGCGCGCATCTACTGCCCTTCATCCGATATGTCGGAACCGTCGCTTTTACCGACAGTGAGGGCACCGAGCGAACACCGAGATCGCGCGCATCGCTGATAAGTGAGAGACCAAGACGAAGTAAAAAAATGAAAATAAAAGGATATTGCGGACAACATCGTTCTTGCGGACGTTGATTCGTCGTGACGGCTGCGATGCGCGGCTTTTGCAGCCTTTTTTTTGCGCCCTATACTCGCACTTCTTTTCATTTCTTTTACGCTGCTCGCTCGACACGTGCACAATGATAGGACATGACGTGCGGAGTGGTTTTCGATGTGCGTTCGCGGCGTTTTTTCAACGACGTGGTGGGACTTACGCGTGGTGTCATTTATGCTCGCGTTATATGAACTTTTCTCTCATTTACCGCGAGCGTTTCCGGTTTTCTAGCACTTTTGTGGGTGTAAAGGCGGCGTTAAGGACTCTTTCTTTTCTCTGTATACTTTATTTTTGTACCAACCATGGCAGGCATGAAAACGCGTAATTTTGTTCCAGTACTCAACTTTCTTTTACATCTTTCGTTAGATATATTGACTGACCATTAAGGTGACGGCCAGCCAACCCAATGATCAAGCGTATACAAGACTTCATGACTCGCACGCACGCACGCCCACGCACACGAGTGCACGCACACACACGCACACACACGCACACACACGCACACGCACTCACGCGAAAGTTCTTATATAGAGCTCTTCGTAAAAGCGAATGCGAGGCGATCCAGATGCTGGAATGATTATGAACAAAAAATGGACTGTCAGTGGCAAGCAGCACTTATGAAGGAAAAGTTTTGGGAATTCGGTCGAAGTCAACTGTTGGAATCCCTTTTATTAATTTTTGCTAACGAAGAAGATGATGCTGGCAGGACTTAGCGACAGTGATTAGGAGAAAGGAAATTGGCTAAGACACGTTGACGAGCTAGTTGGATCGTATGGTAACAAAGTGCAGCGCGACAGGACGAGAACAGAGGAGCATTTTGACGCGCGCCCAGCGCTACACGTGTGTCGAACTTTGTCCTCGTCCCGTCGCGCTGCACTGTGTTATCATGATTACAAGACTACGGTATGCTGCATCTGCGCAAGTAAATTTGTTAATCATACTGGGCTCGGTACGTTGCCCTAGTTGAGATAATCAGAGCAGACGAAACATGTACGTTCTCCGAAAGCGCTTGTTCCGCCCAGTACGACCACGTGACCCTATCCAACTCCGTAAAGATATTTGATACTGTACAGCCGTCCGCACGCCGTACCACCTCGAGGAGACCAGAATATTGTGATACTCGCTTCTTCCGATGCGATCAGCGAGTTTTCATGCGCGCCTCTGAGGATCACTTTTGGACGCGACGAAGGTTGTCTCGCGAACTCGCGTCCTCAGCCAAAACGTACTTACGCAACTCACGCGGCCGCGTTCACTAGTGATTAAATAAAGCGAACAAAGTGCTTCCCGCTTCTCTTCACCTTTTGCTGATTGCCACTTTCCTCAGGAGAAGAGGATGCATACAGTAGGAGCGACGGCTTACAAAAAGAAAGTATGGGGCACAGTAAACGGACTGAACAAAAGGGAACTCTTCATGCGCGACTGGGAAAGCCTCAATGATGTAGTAATAGAAATATCAATGAATAAGTGGGAGTGGCAAGGGAAATAAAGAAGAAAACAAAGAGGGGGCCAAGCAAGGGACGTGAGCAAAAGCACATCCCATGCTTCCTTTCCTACGCAAGAGGAAGGGAGTAAGGGGATAAAAAAAGATAAAAGAGGGGAACAAATGTGTAACTAGAATGGCAGCCGAAACAGAACGAAAGCCTTCGCATGGAATTAGAGCTTAGTCGGCGCACTATTGCCGTCTCAGCGAATGTCGGGGACGAACTCATAATCGCGCGTTTACGATTCTTTTAGCGTGAACGGTTGTTCACGCATCCGGATAAGCGTTAATAACACGTTTTCCTCGGAGCTCGCGGCACGGGAGGTTGTGATTAGAGTTTCATTATAGCATCTTCTGAGGGCGCGCTCTTTTTAAAATCACCATTGGGTGCGATAGGTTTAACGATAAGCTTCCTCTGATTCGCGTCTTTTTGTGTTTTCAAGCGAGATTGGCTGTTCGATAGCGAGAAATGAAGCCGTTGTGCCATTAGTGTGTCAGTCAGATAACTCTCGATGTTATTACTCTTCGAGTGGATGTCCTTATACCACGTAGTGCGTGTTCTTTCGAAGCATGAATTTTCTTTCTGTTGACAGAAAATTTTTGCAATCGCTGGCTTGCCCTTCGTTTTCAAGCAGGCGGCTGTCGTGCCCGCTCCGGAAGCGGTTGCAAGATATGTTCATATCTTTTGTTCGCATTTATCACTAGTGATGATGGCGATGATGATGATGATGATGATAATAATAATAATAATAATAATAATAATAATAATAATAATAATAATAATAATAATAATAATAATAATAAATTTTCACTGTCCTCGTCCAGTCGCGCTTCACGTTTTAATCACAAATCCGAACCGACTCTCCCGCACACATGCAGCATGTTTGCGAAACTTTGTCTAACGATGAACTACGGTACAGGTTGAATCTGTAAAGGAAGAACTAACGTGCATATTGCATCTTTTAAAACACATAATATGTTCTGACATAACTCATGAGTCACTTGAAAAACGAACCATGTCCACGTTCGTAGTCAGTGTGCATTTTGCGCGAACGCCGAAATCGCGCTGTGTTAATTAAAGGTTGGTCTGTATGCTTTGGAGCCAGTGCGATCTTTTATTTACGAAGCACTGCAGACTTTGCAAAGTCCAAGCTGGTGTCGGCACTGATTCTAGCTGGTTCTGACACAGATGTTACTTTCTGTGTAGTACTGGTGGCACTGTACTGCACATTTCAAAGGATGTATGTTTGGGAGAGCCGTGCTTCACTAGAAACTGCTTTGGCAGGAATGGCGTTGACATTCATGTGTTACACTATTGCTGTTTACATAAGAAGCAATAGCGGTGTCTACTTCTCTGGTACTTCACTTCCTTTTGCTCAAGTTATTAAATAAGTCATCAACTTTAACACCATAAGTATAGGCAACATATTCAAAACCTGCAAGCGCGCTTCTCCACGCAACTCGTTTCACCTAACCAAGAAGGCGGTCTTAAGGCTGAAATCGTAAATAAGGCTTCAGCGCGTAGACTTTTGCTGCCGTCGCTGCTGTGGTTTGTTCCTCGTGCTGTCCGCACTTTCAAAACACGTCCCGTAGCAGGAGGTCGGCCTTATTGCTTAGGGCAAGTAGGCGTGTGAGAAAGCCTACTGGTGGAATTTCGCATATCGTCTATTGCCCGCCTTCACTATCTTATATACAGAAGAATTTGAAGCTACTTTGTGGGAGACGCCACTCCCTTAACTACGGCGATGGACGTGGAGTCGCCTGGAGAGGTTCCTGGTCCTTGTACGTCAACAGCGACCGCACCGAGAAAGCGGTCTAGTCGCCCGAGTGACACCTACAGCGAGGACACTGTGATCTACTCAGGAACCAGTGATGAAACCTCGGATGACAGCGACTTCGTGCCCGTAGCGAAGCACAAAGCAAAGAGAAGACTCGTCAGGACGTCTCCTTCCTCAAGTAAGGCAACTGTGATCCCGACGCGAAAGCCATCAGACCTCACCATTTTATATGTGCCTGTGGCTGCTAGCGACAATCTAAACCGGATCAACCGCCAAGCCACATCTGTATCGCTCGAGGCACTTGTTCCGGGTCAGATCAAAGATATAAGGATCAACGCCCGTAAGAACATCCTCGCTATAGATGTCACAAACCGCAGCGCGCTAGACATTCTGAGCAACGTTAAGGTGCTGGATAGCATCAACGTACGCTGCTATAAACAAGACCATCACGACTCTACGGCCGGCGTTGTGTATGACGTAGATAATTCCATAAGCGATGCTGACCTGCATATACTCATCAAGCCGGCGACAGAGGGAATTGCCATATTGCAAGCCCGTCGCCTGGGAAACTCGCAGTGTGTCAAGTTAACTTTCAAAGGAGACAGCCTACCGTCCCACATCAAGGTCGGTCACTTCCGACACGTTGTACGGCCTTTTGTGCCAAAGCCGCTTCAGTGCAGGAAATGTCAAAGGATAGGGCACGTTAGTGCGGTTTGCACAAACGCTGCCGTGTGCTCACGGTGCTCTGGGTCGCACAGCTCCGACGCCTGTCATGCAGAAAACCAAAAGTGCGCCAATTGTCAGGGCTCTCACGATGCAACTTCGAAGAATTGCCCACATGTGAAAAATGAGGCGAAAGTCTTGAGGCAAATGGTCAGGGATGGTTCGTCGCACAGGGAGGCTGCCGCTAAGGTGCGACGTCGACGCTCACGTCGTCAAAGATCTAGGAAACCCACTGCTATTGCTAAGGATGCACCGCGTCCACTGACAGTCCAGAAACTTACGCATACAACTAGCAATAGCAGCAATGAGATTCCTCAGCAGAAAGTCTCCAATATCATTGCCTCAAGCGAGGAGTGGCCGCCATTGCCACAGCTAGATCCACCAGCGGAGCGACAAGATGTAGCACGCTCGCCGAATCACGCTTCACCTTCTGGCAGCAACCAAGACAACGACAAACAAGTTGTCACCATGATAAGGGCCCTTATGAACACGCTACGAGCACTACTGACCGCCATACACACTCCGGCGGCTCGAGGCGCACTTCAAATACTGGATGCCCTGTATCCGGTACTGTCCGGTCTTGAGAAGTACCATGGCTGCTCCTCTACATTCGTTCCTTAGAGAAGTCAAGGAAGCGTCTATCTTCCAATGGAATGTCAGAGGCATTAAATCGCGCATTTCGGACTTTCGTCCGTTTGTTTTTAAGAACAAATTTCCAATAATCGTCCTTTGTGAACCAAACGTTGAGAGCGCCATCCGCCTATCAGGATATGAAGCTTTGATGTCTGCCACCTGTACCGACCGCAGCAAAGTCATCGTTTATATCAGATGCGATTTCACATATGTTTTACACCCAGTGGCACCTGATGACGACAATCAGTATGTGTGTTTGACTATAAAATGCAAGAACGTCGCACTCACGCTCATAGGTGCCTACATTTCACCTTCGAGTCGATTTGACAGCGCAAGGCTAAGTACAATTTTAACAGCGACACCTGGACCATGGGTTATTACCGGCGACTTCAATGCGCATCATCCGCTATGGGGAAGCTTAAAGATGGACTGTCGAGGAAGACGTGTACTATCCTTCGCGTCGGATCATGAGCTCTGCTGCCTAAATGATGGCAGTCCCACCTTTCTGCGGGGATTGACATACAGCAGCTGCCTGGACTTGACTTTTGTTTCAAGATGCCTCAGTGCCAGTGTGAAATGGTTCACGGACAACGAAACGCATGGTAGTGACCACGTTCCAACATATGTTAAAATCGACGGCATACGCAGGTCACACTCTACTACAGTTCTTCATCACATCGACTGGCCTAAATACACGTTGCTCATGGAGAAGAATAGCCAAGAGATCCAGGATTGTCTGCCTGGCAACATCGAGAAGCTAATTAACGCCGCTGCTCAAGAAGCCACAAGATCTTTTAGGCCTGTTCCTAAATTTTCTGAATTCGAAGCAGAATTGGAGCGGCTTCGAGCAATCCGCCGTCGCGCGGAAAGAAGGTACAGGCGCACCAAGTCCATCTACGACCTAAGGGAGGCGAGACGCATACAGAAGAAGATCCAGCGTCGGATCAACTCCCTGCAGTCTCTAAGATGGAAAACCTTCTGTGATACCCTTGATCCGCATAAACCCCTCTCACATATTTGGAGAACAGTGCGTGGTCTTCGAACATCACCGCAACAACGCCACCCCTTCAAATGCCTGGCTCTCTATCAAGGTCGCAGAGAGATCGACGTAGCGGAGGACTTCTGTTTCAAGGTTGCTGGTCTACCGCCATCGTTCGCTACACGTGATCCCCGTGATGTTCCAATCTCGCGAGATTCTCGTATGGACAATTTGTTTTCCATCGAGGAGTTGCAGGCGGCGTTGGCAGCGTGCAGACGTTCCTCATCGCCTGGGCCTGACGGGGTGACATACGCAGCTCTTGGAAACCTCGGTCACACAGCCCGGCATGCACTTCTAAACGTGTACAATAATTCATGGCGTGAAGGAGAAGTTCCAGCTGCATGGAAGTCTAGCCGCCTTGTGCCTTTGCTCAAGCCAGGTAAATCACCCCTAGACGTGGCGTCTTATCGTCCCATTGCTCTGGCCAGTTGTCTAGGAAAGGTGATGGAGAGGATGGTGCTGACGCGTCTAGAGTGGTATCTAGAACATTACAAGTTATATCCTGACGCTATGGCAGGCTTTCGACGCGGACGCTCTTCTATAGACAACGTCATAGATCTTGTCTCGTCTGTTCAGCACGAAAAAAGCCTCAGGAGACTGTCAGCGGCGATGTTCCTGGATGTTAAAGGCGCATATGACAACGTAACCCATCAAGCCATCCTGGACGCCTTGGGTGATGTCGGCCTCGGCGGCCTTGTATTTCGGTGGATATCCAGCTTTTTGAAGGACAGGTCATTCTTTGTGCAAACAGAGGACGGTGCGTCATCACAACGCAACACCTACCGAGGCGTACCACAAGGCGAAGTCTTGAGCCCCACTCTATTTAACCTGGTGCTCATCGACCTGGTTCACACCCTTCCGGAATCCGTCCATGTGTCGATCTATGCAGACGATATATGCATTTGGTCATCAGGAGCGACGCGTCCTCAGGTGCGCGCCAGACTTCAAAAAGCGGCCACACTAACATCAGGTTATCTTCGAGCACGAGGTCTGGAGCTGTCCTGCGAGAAGTGCTCTATAGTCGCTTTCACGCGTAAAGCAATGAAACCATACGTTATCAGAATTAATGGACAGCCAATTGCCTACGAGAAGACGCACCGCTTTCTAGGAGTGATAATCGATCGAGACCTTTCCTGGAGTACTCATGTCTCCTACCTAAAAAGGAAATTAATCATGATAACCCACTTGCTCAGATTTCTTGCGGGAAAGTCATGGGGTGCGTCTGTGAGTGCGATGCTCCAACTCTATAACGCACTGTTCCTTGGTCTCCTGCGCTATAGCTTACCTGTACTGGGTGGGACCGGCAAGACCAACATCCGTGCCCTCCAATCTGTACAAGCTCAAGCTCTGCGAATTTGCCTTGGTCTTCCCAGATGTGCGTCCACGGCAGCAACAATAGCCATCGCGCATGACCACCCTATCAACACGTATCTTCAAGTCGACACCTTAAGGATGCATATCAGGCACTTCGCCCGACTTCCATCGCATCATCTCGCCTCCCTTCCTGCCGCTCGACCTCGTTCAGCGTTTAGCAAGATTATTGCCGCCAACCATGGAACTTTACCGTTGAACTTCACGCCTGCAGCACGACCATCTCAACCGCTGTGGTGCCTCCATCCACTCCAGGCTCTTCTTGTTATTCCCGGTATTAAAAGGAAAACGGAGATGTCAACTTTTGCCCTCAAACAAACCGTGCTTTCAATGCTACATGAACAGCACAGAGGACGCATCCACGTTTACACAGACGGTTCTGTATCCTCTAATAGTTCAGCTGGAGCAGTGGTGATTCCCGCAGAGTGCGTTACCCTCAAGTTCAAGACATCTCACATCACATCATCGACGGCTGCAGAACTCGCAGCTATCCGTGCTGCTCTGGAGTTTATTGTTCACAAATCATCACATTCATGGTCCATCTTATGTGACTCAAAGTCAGCTCTTCAGTGTCTGATGTCCCCTTTCAACCATGGACCAAATGAGCAACTAGTCGCAGACATCCGACTACTCCACCATCACGCAATCAACAAGGGACACAACATCATCTACCAGTGGATACCGGGTCACTGTGGAATTTCAGGAAATGACAGTGCGGATGACGCTGCCCGGTCGGCTCATGATGGTGCCCAGATTACACCCATACCGCTGTCAAGAACAGATGCAGCCACAAGTCTTCGCTCCCTCGCCCGCGAGCTTACACAGAATCTGTGGAACACCAGTGCATTCACGAATGCACGTCTCCACAAATTGGATCCACGTCTGCAACTCCGCCTACCACCAGGGTTGCCACGAGCGGAAGCAACACTTCTGTGCCGCCTGTGGCTCGGCGTGGCATTCACAAACTCCTATTCATTCCGCATTGGAATGGCCGACAGCCCTACTTGTGACACCTGCGGCTGCGAGGAGACGATTGAACACCTCCTTTGTGACTGTCCCCGTTACGCAGTGCGAAGAAAAGTGCTCGTGACCGCTCTCGCAAAACTGGACAATCGCCCCTTTACAGAGGAAAAAGCTCTAGGACACTGGTCCAGACGGGCTTCGGCACTCAAGGCCTTAAGGGCTTTGTTGAAGTTTTTAAGGACATGCCAATTGTGTGACCGCCTCTGAACGTTGTAGCGCGTAGTTTCGCGTTACTGTGTCAATTTTCTTTTTTTTTTCCATTTTTTTTTCCTCTTCTTCTTCTTTCTCCTTTTATTCCCTTTACCCCTTTCCCCAGCACAGGGTAGCCAGCCGGGACTTACACTGGCTAACCTCCCTGTCTTTCCTCTCCTTTGTCTCTCTCTCTCTTATATACAGAAGCAGGCTTGTTCGCAGTTTTAATCTTTCTGCAGCAAAGCATGCTTTAGCAAACACGCGACTTGTGATCGTAGGAATATGGGAGAGTCTTTATTCTGCTTGTTTCCGACTTCGTAATTGATTCGATGGCCACAGCACGAAGGTGTTATTGCTGAATGATTCAGCTTTACGTGGGCGTTCTTACGTGAGCCTCAGTGTTCATGTGCAACGCCACCAAGCACGCCGCACGACAGGCGTTGCCGTATCCATGGGGTAATGAGGTTTACGCACTGTAAACTTTTGTGTGTTGACGTCGCGATTGGGAGTGACGTATGCAGCCCATTTCTGTCTGCGACCTTTCAGAGCGTACTTATTGCAATTGGTTAAGGCGCTCGCCATATACATGGTAAATTCACGCATACTGTGGTGTCGCCTTCTAGTCGTAACAGCAAGAAGCGGCATATCTCGCATGATTTCGAAATATATTCCACGTTATCTCGTCCCACATCGGTGTCTTTATTTCATACCGGTTCATGATGACATGTTATCGCGTAATCGAGAGGAGAGAGAGAAATATATATATATATATATATATATATATATGGCGAACATCATAACGGCACAAGTGTGGTTCCTGAACTACGGACAGGAACTTACGAGCTGGGAGGTATGCAAGCAAAAGGGCTCGTCGATCTGTTTGACAAGCCCAACGGACATCGTCGTGCTGCGCAGAAAGAACTTGCATGCTGAGCTCAGACTTGCACCGAGTCCTATGTGACGTACATCCAAGACGTGCTCGCGCTTTGTCGCAAAGTCGATAACGAGATGCCGGAAACGGAAGAAGTTGTGCATATGTTCAGATGTATCTTTACGAACTCATCCACAGTGCAAGACGTCATCAATGAATGCCAACGATTTGAAGAAACAAAACGTCGCCGCGTGACTCCGAACTTCACGCGTCTTCCGAACACGGCTGCGACGTCTACTTGCGAGGACCTCCTTCTCCCACCCGTTCCACCCGTTTTTTGCTGCGTCTGGCAATATTGCGCGCATCATCCGTTGCGACCTTGAAGCTGCCTCCCCAGTTCCCCTTCAGGTGCGTAACGCCGACGAATCGCACGCAACCATTTCCCTTATCGAAACCGTGGTGCGTCAAGAACTAGCAAACGCAGAATTACAGACGCTTTGCCCAGTCAACGGACCTGAATACCGCCCACCCGCCGCACCTGAGTTATACAGAAGCCCATCCGTTCGTCCTCGTCATCAGAATTCTGCAGATTGGCGCATTTCTGATGACAGGACCATCTGCTTCTGTTGTGGACGCATTGGACACATTTCCTGCCGTTGTCACAGTGCTTGGAAGTCGCAGCCTTGGCCGAGCTATTAAAACATCGGACGTCCAGGTGGTAGTTTCCGAGTGCCGGCACACAATGACGATGACAGCGCTCCGCCATCGTGGCCAACTCGATCAAACCGTTCCCCTTCGCCATCCTGACACCTGCCCCGCTCACTTTTACGTCGTCGCTCTCCTTTTCCCTTATACTCCCGCCGCTGATCGGAAAACTGACGGGCGCAGCTCCTAGAGGTGAGCCTGCCACTGTTGGATCTCTCTGGACTAAGGTTCATCCCAGCGCTGCCACCAGTTGTTGGATCTGGAGACGATCCCAATTGCTGTCCCCCAGATTTTGAACCATGCCGTTGGGTGCAGGAGTTGGCCGAGGTTGAGGAGGACTTTGAGATAAAAACTGGAGGTTTATTTACATTATTTACAGTGACAGTACAAAGAAATTAACAGTCATATAGTCATTACGGGCCGGCAGCAACTCGGACGCTGCGGCCCGTGGCAAGAAGCTCGAAACAGATGAATGAAGGAATGCTCTCTTGCTGCTCCCGGTCTGTGTCTTTTAAGCCCTTCAGTGTCTCGAAGTCACGTCACGTTCGGCCAATCGGCGAGCCCGCTCAGGTGACGCCATTTTCGGCCAATCGGCTAGCCCACTCAGGTATCGTCATTTTCGGCCAATGGTAGGCGCCCGTGCGATTGTGTCACACCCGGCGCACAGGGTCGCTCCTTGGGCCCCAATTGTCCGAGGGCTTACTTCTCTCTGCGGTATTGCCATCCTGACTTGCAAGCGCCGTCATAATAGGCGGAAGGGGGCGACGTTTCAGTGCTGAAAAGCAGCTTTGCTCGGACCCTGCGTTACCTGGAACCGTGCCAGGCTCCCGCTACACTTTCGGGAAGAGTCAAGCAGTGAATAGCTCCACCTGCGGCGCACGAGGTGGGGGACGCCAACTCGTTTGCGCGTGCCGCGCCTCTTGAACGGGGTAGATGTGCTTCTGCGCTCCTTAATTAGCTGTGACGCGATTCGATGTGGTCTGATGAACTCGAAGTAGGCTCAGGAAAAGGTCCCGTATCTAACAGCTCCTCCTCGCCCCGGAAGTTCGGAATGGCCGGTGAAATCAATTCGCTGGCCATGAGGAACGCTGAAAGAACCTGCAGGGTACTGGTGTCGAGCCTCGTTTGACGAACTTCAGGATCCTGGGCCCTGGAGAGCGTACGTCAAACAAACAAAACAACACAGCGCTGCACCACGTGTAAGCGCAGGCTCTTCACCCCTGACTCGCCAGGCTATTACTGAGTGAAAATGAACCCTGATCTTTTATTTCCCCAATTTCGACAAAGCAGTTCCAACCACCTTTCCAAACCACTATCCATTTCTTCCCGAATGCCTACAAGGCCAGAGTGACATTGTTGTTGCAAAACAAAGGGCCGTTGTCGTTGCAAACAAAAAATGAAAACAGCTGAACATAACTTAAGTGGCCTAACTACACGAACAGCATGTTTCCAACCTATCGCAGTGGCCTACTTATCGCACGCATTGGGGCCACTGAACAATCCGGTCAACTCTACAAGTACATAATCGCAAGCGCGCTAGCTTTGTGCTCCCTATTCTTAACACGTACTTGCGTCGTAGGCAAACGTTTCATTACGCTTACTCACGTTTCTTCCTTTAGTCCCTACAGGACACGTAACTTAAACCAACAATTAAACTAGCGGGACTTACGCACTTCGCAGAACCCTTAAAAATGCGTCTTTTAATAACTGGTTCCATGCACGCTAACTAAATAAGAACATGGCCGCCGTAAACACACTCGAGCAACCCAGTCATAAATCTGCTTCCTTCCGTCCACACAGGACACGCGCTAATGGAACTAAGAACCCTTCTCAGTGCAAATGATGCACTAACTGAAAATCTACGCGCTTAACCTTAGAAATCTTGATAAAAAAACACCTATAAAAAAAAGGGTTAGCAATACACATGCGCGTTACCATAGGCTTCTCAACGATAACCTTGACCTTCAGGTTACTCACAAACACACACACACAAAAAAAGGAAGCCTCTCTACTGATTAATGAACAACTCGCGAAACTACATGTTTACATAAAACGCATCTTTTCAATTTCGGAGCTTGTCGAACAAAAACACAAAGCTCATACTTTTACATATTGAAAGAAACTTAAATTGCGAAATTTTCAAATGCTCACAAATAAAACGAAATGACACGTTTTACTTCTATGGAAGCTCTCTTGGCCTCCCGTTCCAAATGTTTACGACTCACTCATACTTTTGAGCCGTACTCGAGGTGGTCGCGGTTCGAAAGCTATACTGGCTACCGAGGAACCACAAAAGGGCTGACTCACTATCAGTTCCTTCAAGACGTTACAGTTTCTGGCCAATTTGCGTCCTGGCGCCACGCTTTCATCACGAACTCGACTGACCGCGTCACGACTCCTCATCACCTCCCCTCGTCTTGCCATCTTGCGCTCCTTCGCACTACATGCTGCACCCCGAAAAGAACGGCGGAACGACGAGGAACGTAACTGCCCCGTGCCCTTTGTCCGCGTCCGTGCAGAACATGCGTCTCGGTCTCGTTTTGACCGGTGGACCGAACGTGCTTGATGCGCACATGTCAACGACGATCGCACCTTTCTTTTCTTCGCGCCCTGCCTTTTTGCGCCTGTCGCCGTCTTTGGCTTCGCTGCATTAGTCACTGCATTCCGATCTTTACTGCGCTTCTTGCTGCGGCGCTTTCTCTTCGAACTCGCTCTCATGCCGCTCTCGCGCGCCTCGTGCTGGCCGGTACACATCTTTTCGGCCCGGATCGGTCCCTTACCCGCACAGTCCGAATGATCCTTAACTAAATCATCATTCTCTTGGCTACCTAGAGTGGCGGAGAGCTGCACTGATCCCTGAACAATGCAGTTGTCTTCTCTTGAGCAACGCAGCTCGCAATCTCGAGAGCTGCCCTCAGCTGCATCGTCCAGCTGGCACTTCGGCACGCAGATCCGACTCGACAGTTATCTCGACATGGGTGCTCGCGTCTGTCGGGTCAGCACTGCTCTGTACCTCGCTAGCGACCTCCCTAACCTCACATGCGACGCACACGCGCGGTGACTGTGCCAATTCATTCGCAGCTGGCCTAGCTGCCTCTACAGTGCTCTGTTGGCACAGCACCTCGTCGCTTTCACTACGGCCTTTAACGGCCTCTGTTGCCACTACGGCATCGTTAGCAGCTAGCCCTTTCCGTTCGCATTTGAATGGGCCGCTAATCTCACAGGCACTACTTTACTCGTCGGCTTTTGGTGAAAATGCCCTAGATACTTCCTCATTCTTTTGCTTTGCACTACCTACAGAATTTTCAGACAGCCGTTGTCTCTGTGCCTTTAACTGCTCACAATATTGTATCTGTTTTATCAATGCTGCCTTTTCTGTCTCGTACTTTTGCTCACGCTCACGCTTACGTTCTTGATACTCACGCTCACGTTCATTCTCACGTTCTTGACGCTCACGCTGACGTTCTTGACGCTCACACCTAAGAATAAGTTCTTGAAGCTCACGCTTCCGTTCATTCTCGCGTTCTTGACGCTTACGCTCACGCTCACGTTCACGACGCTCACGCTCCCGTGGTTCTTGTATCACCTCCCAAGCAATCTCAATGCTTTTATCATCATTGCCACTATCTTGAATTGCCTTTATGATAGCTGGCTTTTTCATCTGTTCGTCCGCCTCAACTCCCAAATCGTCGCACACCAACAACATGTCTAACCTCGTCAACCTTCTAAGATCCATGGCGGCTGCCCCGACTGGTGGTTAGAACTGCTTTCCTTAATTAATTTGTGCAAACACACAATATGCAACAAATTCCCGATTCCTAGAACTATCAAAATAAACACAACGTTTGAAGGCTGGCGAATCAAAAGGAAAAAAAAAAACCACACGCTCACTTACGGTTGCAGCATCCTACCATATGGTTCGTTGGTCCGCTGTTCCCGGTTTGTCAGGTCTCTCTGGGTCGAAGGCTCGCTCTTCTTCGCTGTTCCCAGTTCCTTATGATTTCTTTCGACGAAGGTTCATCCGTAGCGCTGCCACCAGTTGTTAGATCTCTCTGGGCGAAGGTTCATTGCTAGCGCTGCCACCAGTTGTTGGATCTGGAGACGATCCCAATTGCTGTCCCCCAGATTTCGGACCTTGCCGTAGGGTGCGGAAGTTGGCCGAGGTTGAGGAGGACTTTGAGATGAAAACTGGTGGCTTATTTACATTATTTACAGTGACAGTACACAGAAATTAACACTCATAAAGTCATTACGGGCCGGCAGCAACTCGGACGCTGCGGCCCGTGGCAAGAAGCTCGAAACAGATGAATGAAGGAATGCTCTCTTGCTGCTCCCGGTCTGTGTCTTTTAAGCCCTTCGGTGTCTCAAAGTCACGTCACGTTCGGCCAACCGGCGAGCCCGCTCAGGTGACGCCATTTTCAGCCAATCGGCGAGCCCGCTCAGGTATCGTCATTTTCGGCCAATGGTAGGCGCCCGTGCGATTGTGTCACACCCGGCGCACAGGGTCGCTCCTTGGGCCCCAATTGTCCGAGGGCTTACTTCTCTCTGCGGTATTGCCATCCTGACTTGCAAGCGCCGTCACAATAGGCGGAAGGGGGCGACGTTTCAGTGCTGCAAAGCAGCTTTGCTCGGGTCATGCGTTACCTGGAACCGTGCCAGGCTCCCACTACACTTTTGGGAAGAGTCAAGCAGTGAATAGCTCCACCTGCGGCGCACGAGGTGGGGGACGCCAACTCGTTCGCGCGTGCCGCGCCTCGGGAACGGGGTAGATGTGCTACTGCGCTCCTTAATTAGCTGTGACGCGATTCGATGTGGTCTGGTGAACTGGAAGTAGGCTCAGGAAAAAGTCGCGTATCTAGCCACGACGACCCGACCGGAAATTCCTCTGCTCACACTACCTGGACGTAACAACCTCATCAATGTAGACGTGGACGGTACACCTGTCATCGCACTCATTGATACCGGCGCCTCATATCGTTTATGAATTCAAACCTCCGTATTCGTCTGAAGAAAGTTCTTACCCCTGCTGCGATCACTGTAGTCTGCGTAGCAGATGGTGTGACTCCGGCTGTTTCTGGGCTGTGTACCACCCGTGTCACTGTTGCTGGACGCCACACTTCAGTTTTGTTTTACGTCTTGGATAAGTGCCCACATGCAATCATCTTAGGACTTGACTTTCTCTCGGCACATTCGGCTCTTACTGACTGCTCAGCAGGAGTTATTCATCTTGGCTTACCTCATGCCGTTGAGCCTTATGATCCTGCGTCAAGTCGGCTGTGTTCCGCCGATTAAATTCATCTACATTACCTAGCCGTGATGTACATCGACATCTCCTGATCCCCATGTGGACGACGGCGATTACATCGTGTCGCCCAACGCTACCGTTCTCTGTTCGCAGAATGTAATGTTCCCTCACTTGGTCATCAGTATAAAGGGCAGTGCCGCATGTCTCCCTATTGTGAATATTGGAATATGCCCTCAAGTGGTACCCCAGGGTATCTCTCTTGCAACCCTAGCTCCAGCCTCCGACTATCATGTTTCCGTCTTAACTGAGCCTGCTGCCCCGCCTCCTGCTGCTATTGATTCGAACCCTACGATGTTAGATAACGTAACGAAGATGATCGCCACTGACCTTCCGGCCGAACACGTGCACACACTTTTGGGCCTGCTCATGCCGTACCAAGACATTCTTGATCTCAATGACCGATCACTGGGCCAAACAACAGTTGTCAAGCTTCGGATTCACACCGCTGATGCCAAACCCATATACCGACGTCCCTATGGTGTCTCTTCCGCTGAGCACCAAGTTATGCAAAAAGAAGTTGACAAAATCCTTGCCCTTGAAATCATCGAACCTGCTTCTAGCCCGTGGGCATCTCCTGTCGTGCTCGTTAGAAAGAACGACAGCCCCAGCTGGCGCTTCTGTATCGATTGCCGGAATCTTAAGCAAGCAACAAAAAAGACGTGTACCTCTTACCGCGTATAAATGACGCTCTTGACTGTCTCGGTAGTTCGAAGTATTTTTCTTCGATAAACATTCGTTGCTGCTATTGGCAGATTGCATTTCTCGATATGGATCGTGAAAAGACGGTGGTTATAACACATGATGGGCTCTATCAGTTTCAGGCGGTGCCATTCGGGCTATGCAATGCTCCCGCGACATTCGAACAAATGATCGACGCCCTCCTTCACGGGTTAAAGTGGTCAATCTGCTTGTGCTGCCTGGATGATATCATTTTCTTTTCGCAGACGTTTGACACAAACCTCGAGCGTCTCTCGGCAGTTCTTTCAGTGTTCCGCAAGGCGAGACTTCAGCTCAATTAGACGAAATGTCACTTCGACCGCCGGTAACTTACAGTGCTCGGACATCTCGTCGACTCTTCCGGTGTTCATTCCAATCTGGAGAAAATTCGCAGGATTTCCCTGTGCCCATCTAAGCAAACGAAGTTCAATGCTTTGAACGAAGTTCAACCTCTGCTCCTACTTCTGCAGATTCGTGCGAAAATTTGCTGACATTGCATGTCCTCTAATGGAACTTCTTAAAACACACGCCACTTTTGTCTGGGGTCCCGACCAAGCTAGTGCATTCGCCTAGCTGACGACGCGACTCACGTCGCCACCGATTCTCGGCCACTTTAACGTGTCCGCCCCAACGGAGGTTTGCACCGACGCCAGTGGCCACCGTGTCGGCGCTGTTTTGGCACAACGACTGAACGGTTGCGGCCTAGTCATTGAGTACGCTAGCCGTCTTCTGTCGCCAGCCGAGTGCAATTACTTGATCAATGAACGGGAATGCCTCGCCCTCGTTTGGGCACTGAGTAAATTTCGCCCCTACCTCTATAAACTGCCTTTCACGGTTATCACCGATCACCACGCCCTATGCTGGCTTTCCTCTTTTAAAGATCCAGCTTGACGTCTCGGTCGGTGGGCTCTACGGCTCCAAGAGTACTCTTACACAGTGGTGTATAAGACAGGCCGACTCCATGAAGACGCTGATGGCTTGTCACATCATCCAGTAGACCCACCGGACCTCCCTGAGACTGGCGAGTCAACCTGCGTCCTTGCGCTTACCGCGTTTGGTGACATCGTCGACGAGCAATGACACGACCCGTACCTGAGAGAAATCATTCTTAGCCTGACGGACCTGAATAGTTCCCCCTCTTCTCATATGTTTGTACTGCAAGATGACATATTGTACCGTTACAACATGCACCCTGATGGCCCTGAACTGCTACTGGTCGTTCCCAAGCATATGCGTGATACTGAACTCGCATAGTTGCATGATGTCCCTACCGCTGGTCATCTGGGAGTTTCAAAGACATATGACCGTGTTCAGTATCGTTTCTTTTGGCCCGGTATTTACGGTTCTGTTTGCCGTTACACCGCCTCCTGTAAATCTTGTCAGCACCGCAAAAAACCAGCAGCTCTGCCAGCTCGCTGTCTTCAGCCCATTGAGATACCACCTATGCCATTCTTTCGTATTGTTCTTGATCTCCTTGGCCCTTTTCTTCTATCGCTTAGTGGCCACACGTGTATAGCAGTTACTACGGACTACACCACCCGGTACGTGATCACGTGGGCTCTCCCTACCAATCGTGCATCGACGTCGCTGACTTCCTTCTCGACGCTGTGATACTGCACCACGGCGCTCTCGGACAACTCTTTACCGACCGGGGCCGCTACTTTCTCTCACAGGTTGTCCAGGACATCTTGCAGACCTGTGCTACAAAGCACAAGTTTACAACGGCGTATCACCCTCAGACCAATGGCTTCACCGAGCGGCTCAATAGGACTATCACAGAAATGTTCGCTATGTACGTCTGTATCGACCACCGTGACTGGAATACCGCTATGCCGCTCGTCACATTCGCCTGCAATACGTCCCGCCATGATTATGCTGGTTTTTCTCCATTTTTTTCTGTTCTGTGAATGCGACCCTATACTACCGTTTGACACGATCCTCCCAGCCGTTCTCGATACAACGTCAAAATATGCCCTTGATGCCATACCGAGGCGCGTGAGATTCCCAAGAAAAGTAACGACGCATATATGACGCTCGTTACCGCGATGCCCACTTTAGCCGTGGTGACATCGTGTGTCTTTGGAAACCAGCACGGCGAGTTCGTCTTTGTGAGAAGCTGATTTCGCCCTATTCAGGCCCATACCGCGTCTTGTTAAAAGTGACAGACGTGACCTACGAGTTACAACCTCTCGACACCTCCACACCGCGATCCTCTTCTGATAACGTTCACGTTGCTCGACTGAAGCGATATCACTAAAATCTACCAAGCGCCAGGACAGGCCTTCGCCGCCGGGGGTCGTGCTACACGGCGCTGCAGCAGCGAACGATGATGAAAGGACTGACGAAGACGATGATCGCCGATTATCGCGTGCACGGGCTCCATTTTGTATGCCCGTCTTTTGCCCGTTGTATATATCTTGTAAATATATTGTCAAGGGTCTTTCTTTCCCGTAACAATATATGTAGTGATAATTGGGAGGTTTCTCCTCGGTACTACTCCTCGGTGCTACTCCTCGTTGAAGTGAGCGCAACCAGGTGACGGCTTTGATCGGTGGCCACACTTCATTTGAGATCACAGCGCGGTAAGCACGTACGACTAGAATGATCGTAGCAATGTAAGGCGATGCTTGGGCCAAAATATTTACCAGATGCGGGCGATATCCCAGCCGCATAGCGCATTTATTTTTCTGAAAACGTATCGTCAAGGTTAACAGAGCCTTCAATGATACATGTCATAACTGCAGTTTCGGATGGCGCACCTTAGGTTTCGTTTGGTTTGCTTTGGCTTTCTTTTATTACATGCAGATTTCTTTTTTATTTTGCTCGAGGGACACTTGGCAGTGGTTCGAGCAACCGCGTGCTCGCGAAATTTCCACAACGCTCAGAGGAAAACGGACTTAGTGTTCACACTTCACGATGCTTAGGTGATGTCGCGGTATCGCGACCGGAAATAAACAGTAACGCAGAAATTATCCCTTAGGGAGAAAAATAAGAAAATAAAAAGACATCCTCACGGGTTGTGTTTCCTGAGAAATGGTGCACCTGCTACAGGAAAGCTCGTTCCATGCCGTAGCGTGCGGCGCGCTGCAAAATAAGCAACCGCAGAAAATTGAGTACTTCAATAATTGCTCCGAGCATGGTTTAACGAGCGAGAATTCTCCTTTTTTCAGTTTATTGTGAAAGCAGTCGCAGATCTCAGAGACCGCCGTAAGTATATTTGAATATTCAAGTTCACTGCGTCCACGCAGTGAGCTAGGAATGCAGTACGTATGTTTCTTTTAATTATATTCACCGCAATGTAAAAGCACGATCATAAAACACTAAACGCATGAAAAAGTGGAACCAGTGAATGTGTTAAAAAAAACTGCAGCAGGTTCAACGAGTTGTAACATATATATAAAGTGAAGCTTTGTGTGAGTGTATAAAGATTCGAAACACGAATGCGCGCGCGCACCCACGCGCACACGCACAAGCGCGGGTGCACACAAATTATACCGAGCCTTTCATTAAGTGGAGTTGCTGACTACAAGCGATGAACGAGACGAACGAAGACCGAGGGCCCGATTTTTATTTGTCATATAATAAGAAGCCAACAAACGAAGACACCAAGGACAGCATAGGGTAAATTACAGGTACTTATTAATTGAATAAAAGAAATGATAAATTAATGGAAATGAAAGTGGACGAAAAAGCAACTGGCCGCAGGCGGGGCACAAACCCACGTGCCTGGCATTACGCGTGCGATGCTCTTACCAACTGGGCTATTGCGTGGCCCATTTAATGCGATAGCGTGAAGGGTCCTGCATGGCAAAAAAGAAAAAAAGAAGAAATGGCGTCGACGTCCTGCGCCGGACGTCGTCTGGCGAAAAATGATTCCCTAACCACAGGCACGCAGGCCCTCCGTGTGGCAGAGAAGCGTTATTGAACTAATTGAATTCCTCACAGTTAGACGCGTCAGAAAAGTCGTAAAACACAACCTAAACACAGCTTGCGGACATGATAGCGTCGTATTGTAATTTTAGTATAGCATAAAACATAATTTTATTACAGGGAAACTCAAACATAAACACCTTTTCCAGCGTTTCTACCAATACAGAGCGTCATGCTGCACTCGGTTCCTCGCAGCAACATAATCCAGATTGCGCTCGCCCCCACGCATCTGCAGCCCACGCAATAGGCTACGTTTCCACGAGAAAGCTCGCCCACACGCTTTCTTGCATAGCGTTCGACGCCAACGTTTCCCGGTAAGCATTAGGGTTACATAAGCTGGAGTTGTCGGGGAGCGTGAGAAGCAGTCAGGAATCTTTGAATGCTATCGCGTTCCACTCTTAAAGGTGAAGCTTAAGCGTCCTCCAATTCTTTCCCATTCGCTTTCTGGGGTATTAAAGCTAGCATGTGCGGGTTTATTAACCAGTTGCCTTCACCCAGAAAGGTCGCGTACACGTGACGCCTGCGACAAAAACTGATGCTCCACATCCGTCGTCAGGGCCTTGAGGTGTGGCGCTGGCTAGCACTACTAGGTTTAGATCTAGTAGATAAACGTAAATACCCCAAAAAGTAAATGGGAAAATGGCGACACGGTAGCTCAATTGGTAATAGCATCGCGCGCGTAACGCGAATACGTGGGCTCGTGCCCCACCAGCGGCCAGTTGTTTTTTCATCCACTTTCATTGTTTATTAATTTGTCATTTCTTTAATGTAATTAATAAGCACTTTTCCCTATGCTGTCCTTGGTGACTTTCTTGGTTTACTATGATATGAATACTAGCGAGTACGACGGACGCCTTGAACGCACCATGATTTCACAGGCAGCTTGCCCGTACGTACGCAGCGCAATTTGAATCAATTCTATCCGCATGAAATGGTTACTTCCTCACTGCTGTGCAGCCGCGGATGCGCAATGGCCAGCTTTCTGGTTCTTTTTTTTCCCTGTCACCCGAACGGCGGGAGCCGCCGCTACCGCGGCGATGATCATGAGGATGATTTATTGGCATTCCCTTTAAAACGGGGCGGTAAGAAATAACCACCTTAGCCTACTTGATTTAATCAGGTATGCTATGCATGTTTTTTTTTTCATCCTAGCATTTTCGCATGCATCTCCTCAGTCTTTTTTTTCCTCTCAGCACTTCTCTATCTACCTTGTGCCGCCACCTGTGGGCGTATCGATCTTTTCCCTGCTTTTTTCCACATATACTCTAAACATATCTTGCTTATCTCTGCGCAGATGTGCGGAGGCGTGGAGCCTAGCGCCATCTGGCGTGCTGTAAGGAACCCAGCGGCGCGCGCCGTGTGTGTGCTCCGCTGTGATTGATCTGCCTATTTGGCAAGGGAACAGTCAGTTAATTCACAGCGCCCACGGTCACGAAACCCGGCGAGGTTCGCAAAGAAAAGCTTTTAAAAGATTTCGGTTGTGTTTTACTCACTGGTACCACAGTACTTAAAACACATTTCTGTTTTTCCGGTGTTTTCACGCAAGGTGATTTGTACTGGTTAGTTGCTCGTAGGTTAGGTTAAGTTATAAAAGCATACGATGTTTTTCATAAACAAATTTTGCTTTCCATGAGCAAATATTGCTTCACATGAGCCAGAGTTAGGGTCGTTTTTGATACACAAGAGTGTTTTTTTTCCATTCTTCGTTATGACGTTGAGAAAGAGAGAGAGAGAGAGAGAGAGAGAGAGAGAGAGAGAGAGAGAGAGAGAGAGAGAGGGAGAGAGAGAGATAAAGAATGTATACAAAGACAAGAAGGCTAGCCTGTAGTATTCTCGGTTGGTACCTTCCACTGGAGGATGAGATAAAAGGCTAGAGAGAGAGAGAGAGAAAGGAGCATAAACGAAGTAAACCGCGTAACAGATTTTTAATAAGTAGAGGATACGGTAGAGGACTACGGGTCAATTTTGACAAACAAGGTTTCTTGGAAATAAACCTTGCTCCGGTGTCCAACACTCCTTCATTGCACCGTCATTGCAATGCAGCCGCCACAGCCAGCAGTCGAACCCTATACATCATGTCCAGATGCTGGACTTGATACCTTAGGAGCTACCATGGCGGGCACGCTTTAGCAATCCTTTGTGAAATCTCGTTGAAGAGAGGGTGTTTTATTTCGTAAGATAGACCGGAAGAAACAACCCCATGTCTCCGTAGTTTCTGTTGTGCTTGGAATAGATCACTGTAACTTTTCTGTACTGTGCTTTGCCGTACTGTACCGTGCTGTACCGCGCTGCGCTGTGCTGTACTGGGTAGACAAAATTCACTAACGGCGCGTGCCTTGAAGGCGAAAAATTACGAAAAAAAGATGGGCTAAAGGCTTAAGAACTATGCAGAAGCAGTTCCCTCGAGAAGACTGCGACAGGCAAATTGAAGCTATTTGCACAGCGCCGACGAAAAATAAACAAGAACACTCGCGCACCCGCCAACTTCATCTTGCTCCGCAAGACGAGAACTTTACCAGAACGGTTAAGTCCTACGCAGCGAGTTGGTATTCGCACCATATTTCCTTTTCCTTTTTACGAACGAAGCAAAAAAAGTGCAAATAGTGGATGCTCGCTGATAAAGAGATGTCGGCAAATTCAGCATGACGGTCAATCTTTAAAAAAAAAGAATGAGTAGGGAGAACAGGTTTTAATCTGTTTGCAGAGCAGGGTAAAACGCGAGCGATTAGACGCTGCTCTTGGAAATTCGAGAAGCCTAGAGGGAGATCCGCTCAGAGCTCCTTACATATATCCTTAGGAAAGTGTCTTCTCCGGTTGCCGTACAAAGAAGAAAAATAATACCAAAAAAAAAAAAACTTGATATCAGAAGGAAGGTCTACATTACGGATATTGAGGAATCCTTGCTGGGTGCATTTCGGCGGTGCGCAGACTATATTTTGTAGCTTTATTTCTATCCATTTACAGTTTCTTTTATCAACACAAACGAACGAAACGTTCTCTTCTGTCTTGGTACAAGGTTTTTTTTAATTTCGCATTGTGAAGAAAGCCTTCTTGTACGACGATGTTCAGTGTATTATTGATGTTGCAGTGATGGAGTTGTGCGCGGACGCATCGCTATGGAAGTTAGTTCGTTTGCTTACACGCGGAAGTGTGGCTAGCCAACCGTAGATATAGCACGCTAATCAGGCGGTTATTCTTTAAGAGCCCACCTAGTGGACTGTCCATTTCGGCAGCTGCTAATTGGATGCAGCTGTACGAGGGAGGAGGAGAAAGAGCGGCCCTAGCCAATCAGGAGTGGCCGAAACGGACAGTCCACTAGGTGGACTTTTACAGAATACCCCCCCCCCCCCCCCCCCCTAGGTCAAAAATTAAACAACATAAAAGCGAAATATTCGGCATGCTACCCTTACAATCTTTTTAGAAAGTCTGTAGGCACGTGTCTATGAAATCTATAGATTTTCCATAGATATTTCTTTAGACTATTCTATAAACAGTCTATGGGCTTATGGTCTTACGCTTTTTATAGACCATTCTATAATATGTCTTAGTCTGTAGACTGTCTATTGATTAATGAAAATTTTCCATTTGTAGACAACTGTCTGCAGAATGTCCATACGCGACAGCGTTAAGTAGAACTGTGTAGGAGTCCGTGTCGAAGGAGTCTGAGTCCGAGTCCAGGAGAAGGAGTCCGTGTCGCAGAAAATCCGGCATCGGCGTCGGCGCCCAGCGTCGGACGTCGCTTCGGCAAAACGAGCTTCGAACCAAATTTTGAACCACGCATGTCCAACCACTTCTCTACCACCAAAGTAGCTCATACGTTCTCGTTCATTCTATAAAATGTTATTGCTTGGAATTTCGAGAATGGCAGCCCACAAACAAATGTAATGAAAAAAAAAAAAAAAAAGAAAAGCACCGACAGCGCATGTCCTTTATGTTAGCTCTTCTCAGAATGAAATATTAACAGTGCGAAACAATGACAGGAGATCGACCCACGCAATATGCCGCGTTTCTACCAGAAAGCTCATCTTCGTGCAAAGCATTCGCAGCCAACGTTTCCCGGTAAACGTTACGGTTACATAACCTGCAATTGCCAGGAAGCATGAGAAGCAGTTCGGGGTCTTTGAACGCTATCGCGTCTACTGTTAAAGGCGAAGCTTAAGCGTCCTCCAAATTTTTGTAGACTGAGAGAGAGAGAGAGAGAGAGAGAGAGAGAGAGAGAGAGAGAGAGAGAGAATGAAGAAGAAAGGCAGGGAGGTTAACCAGATATGAGTCACCGGTTTGCTACTCTACACTGGGGATGGGGGGTAGGGGTTAGAAAGACGACAGAGAGGAAAACGCTGAAAAAAAAGGAAAAAAAAAAAGAAACACGCGCACATGGAGACACACACACACACAAAAGGCGTTCCAGTTAAAGTCGTTCACACAGGCCGGTAGATCGTAAAAAGTGCAATAGCGCTTTTTGTGTAGATTGAAGTTTATGGAATGTCTGTAGGCAAATGTCTATAGACTATCTATAGACTGTTTCTATAGACCAGTCTATAGACAGTCTATGGACCTATGGCCTTACACTTTTTGTTGAATAGTCTACAATATGTCTGAGTCTATAGTCTGTCTATAGATTAATGAAAATTCACGTTTGTAGACAAATGTCTGCAGAATGTCTATAGACAAAAGTGTATGGGCCTATACAGTTAAATTTTTCTAGACTGGTCTATGAAATGTCCATAGGCAAATGTCTATAGACTATCTGTAGAGTATTCTTATACACCAGTCCATTCTAGTCTACGAACTTGTGGCCTTACACTTTTCGTAGATTGTGGTCTACGGACTGCCTATAGACAATTCCCGTAGACCAGTCCATAGCTAATTTATACAGAGTGTTTCAGCTAACCTTGACTAAGCATTAAAAAAAAGAAACATAGGCCCTACGTGTGATGAATTGGCGCACTATTGTTGTGATAAATATGGAGCACGTCATGTGTTTGTCCAATCCGCCAAGCTCGGTAATTAAGAAAGATTGCTTAATCAACTTCTTAAATCGTAACTCTAGCGAAAAGTCTTCAATACAGAAGTTCTATAGTGTTTGTGCAGAAACGTCGGAATATTTCATCTATGCTAAGATAACTGCCCTGTTGAGTTTTTTCCCAGCCTTTCTTTAACGTGCACGAAATTTTAAAAAAATACCACGTGACTTCCGGCTAACGCGCCGCGCTTTTAGTGCGCTCAAATGTAAATCGTATTAGCAAAGGCTGCTCCGCGCACAGAGATCGATTCAACAGGCTGTCGGTGAATGCGATGGACGTTAAGCGACAAAAAGGGCGTGCTGTGTTAAGAAAAAAATTATTCAACGAAAATGCGGCCGCCACGTGCGAATGCCATATGCGATCGGAGGCAGCATGGTTTTCATCTCCGTCCATCACACTATCAGTCTCGCCTCCTCCATCGTGTTTCTTCATTGGTCCGGAAAGAAAAGAAAAGAAAAAAATAATACCTGCGCTGCATAAAATGCTGCTTTAGGTTCCATATCTCATGCACACGTGGCGGTCGCTTTTGCGATGAAGAATTTTTTTTTTTAAACGTGCACGCCCCTTTTGTCACTTAACGTCCATCGCAGTCACCGACAGCCGGTTAAATCGATCTCTGTGCGCGAAGCAGCCTTTGCTAACTCGTTCAACTTACATTTGAGGCCACTAAAAGCGCGGCACGTTAGCCGGCACTCAGGCGGTAATTTTTAACTTTCGTGCAGAAAGGCTGGAAAAAAATTTAACAGGACAGTTAGCATAGATAAAATATTCCAGTGTTTCTGAACAGGCGTTACAACATCTGCATTGAGAATTTTTCGCTAGACTTTCCATTTAAAAAGTGAATTAAACATTGTATGTTATTTACCGAACTTGCCGGATTGGAAGAACTTATTATGACGTGCTTCATATGGCTCAACAATATTGCGCCAATTCGACAAGCGATGCGCAAATGTTGTTTTTAATACTTGGTCCAAGTTTCCTTCCTCCATGGCCTTTTCCGTTTTCATTTTTTCTCCATACCTCTCTTTCTCTCTCTCTCTGCGCCCCATGTGCGCGAGACGGGTTGCTTTTTTTCTATTTTTCAGTTTTCTTTTTCTTGGATGAATGAAATGCGTTGGTGCGTTGTATTACAAACGCTGAGGGCTATCGTATAGAACTGGAACGCACACTAGGATGAATGCGCTGTTTGTAAAAGCCGTTACAAGGCCCATCAGGCGCTTTCATTATCGCCAACGACGATGAGTAATACAGTACCTTTCTAGCATATCTTCCAGCGTACCGCTAAATGGGATACCTGCACAGATGTTAGTGAAAATTTTCTGTTCCAATGATAGGTCAAAGCAATCGATAGAGTAATGACGTACACATATGCTCGGCCGCACAAGCATACCGCCTGCGAAGTACTGGTTGGACTGAGAGGATTTAGCACATATTTTAAGTGATGAGAAACCTTGATGAGCTTATCGTGCAGGATATCAGTCAACGAAAAACCACCCGATGTTAGTGATGCAGCCAAGGTATGAGGACAACGTGAAGAGCATGTGAGAATCGGATGAGACAAAGCGCACACACGATATGCGCGACATGGTTCATCGCACACTCACAAAGTTTGCATTGTCAGCTACAAACATTATGAGTTTCTGTGCTGCTGGCTTGAAGCCTGTTTGGAATCCACTTGTCCACGCAGGTCATATCATGTGGTCAACAAATGCGAAAGTATACACCATGTGTATACTAAAGTTCACAAATAGACTATGAATCAATATCAGCACTATACAACTTCAGTGGCTTATACCTTACGTAGCTGCTTATTAACGGCCGGTAGCTGCGCTTGGTTACAGCGTACACGGGTCGGACCTAGATGAACGACTTTTGTCTACAGTCAATTTATAGATGGCATGTAAACCTGAAGCAATAAGACTTTTACAGTATCGGCTGTTTTCCAGTTCATCTCACGCCTTACAAAAATCGGTATACGAGCTGTTCGCTCAAGTTAACGTGACCTTTGGTGACGTCCCACCCTATGGCATTAATCTGCGGTGATATAGGAAATAGTGGAGAAGAATTGGAATTGCAAAGAAGTATAGAGCGTGTTTCATTTAATTTGAGCCAAACATTAAAATATGCCAATGCTACGTAGCTGGAGAGAACCAAGGTAATGTTGTTTGTCGTCGTTTGGAGATACTCAGGTTAGTTTTTGCATTCCCTCATGATTAGATAATTAGTCCTAATTAATTATTCAACTTCTCAATTATGATAATTAAATGAGAACTCTCTATGAGAAAATTGTACAGCAACTTGAGAAACTCCCGATGCAGCTTTCTGTTGCTCAATACGTGCTACATAAAAGTGTTTTTCCTAGCGTGAAAGAAACCCGCGAATCGGAGACAGTGTCGAATTTTGTTTACGGGTAATCTATAGGGCGGAAGTAGACAAAAATAAACAAGCATCATATCAACTTTTTTCTATAGTCCCGCTATAGAATGGGAGTAGAGAAAAAGGATTAGAAACGTCATCAACCTTTGTCTATTGACAATCGATAAACTGGCAGTAGACAACAGTAATGAACTCCTTATCGAGTCTCTTTTTAAACAGTCTCTAGACTAAGAATGAACAACAATAAATAGAAACTGTATCGACTTTTGTCTATATGTAATCTATAGAGCGGAAGGAGACAAACAGAAAGAAACAGCTTATCAAGTTTTGTTTAAAAAAAATTATGGGGTTTTACGTGCCAAAACCACTTTCTGATTATGAGGCACGCCGTAGTGAAGGACTCCGGAAATTTCGACCACCTGGGGATCTTTAACTTGCACCTAAATCTAAGTACACGGGTGTTTTCGCATTTCGCCCCCATTGAAATGCGGCCGCCATGGCCGGGATTCGATCCTGCGACCTCGTGCTCAGCAGCGCAACACCATAGCTACTGAGCAACCACGGCGGGTAAGTTTTGTTTATAAACAATCTGTAAACTGGACTTAGACAAATGTAATCAACACGTTATCGACTCTCGTCTATAGACAGTCTATCGACGAAGAATGAACAATAATAAATAGAGACGATATCGACTGTTATCTATAGGTAGCCTATAGAGAGGAAGTAGACATGAAGAAACGAACACCTTATCGACCTTTTTCTATAGACCGTCTATAGAATGCGAGTAGACAAAAAGAAGTAGAAACCTTATCACCTTTTGTCTATAGACTTTGTATCAACAAAAGACGAAATCTATAGAAAGGCAAGTTCGTCTATAAGAAGTCTATGGACTTTCTATAGACAGTATAAACTCACTTTTGTAAGGGTAAGTTCTACTGTGAGGCGAAAAAAAACCCGTCAACGGCCACAGCATTTTTAAAGTGAAGCTTTCTTTGTCTCTTTACCAAATTTCAATGTACAATATTACATTGACAATTATGAATAATATAAAATGTGGATGTTACTTTATAATCATTTTATTCATATTTCATTACGGTAAGTCCTTACTACAGCATTGTTCCTTCATTACGCTTTCTCTGTGAATTGTCGTTGGGGCGTCCATACAGCTACCCGCCGTGGTTGCTCAGTGGCTATGGTGTTGGGCTGCTGAGCACGAGGTCGCGGGATCGAATCGCGGCCACGGCGGCCGCATTTCAATGGGGGCGAAATGTGAAAACACCCGTGTGCTTAGATTTAGGTGCACGTTAAAGAACCCCAGGTGGTCGAAATTTCCGGAGTCCTCCACTACGGCGTGCCTCATAATCAGAAAGTGGTTTTGGCACGTAAAACCCCATAATTTAATTTTTTTTCTATACAGCTGAGCATGTACTTATGAACTGGCTCCTTACAGACCGTATAATATTCGATCCATCCGTACTGCCATGTCAAAACGTGAAACCGAAAAGAAGTATCCGTGATGCCCTGTAGATAAAACCTTTTATTGAAAGTGAATTCGCAAAGTGAGGATATGCGTGCTTTAAGATAACGTTGTATCGGAAGTATTACTCATAGAATAGAGAAAAAGAGAAATTGGAGTAAATGCAACAGAAGGCATAGACTGAGGTAAAATTTCTTTAGACTGCTACTCAGCGGGGAAGAAGAAGGGCTGGGTAGGGCAGTGCGAGAGTGGACGATGAGATAAATTGTGTGCCCGTTTTGCGTTGACAGCCCGTATCGCTCAGAAATGTGAGAATATCACGCATGGCTCGCTCACTTGGCAGAAGTTAGCGTATAAAAGCTGATATAAACGCCTTGTAAGGTGGCCTCAGGCAATTGTCTATTCCCAGTTATCGTCATGCTAATTAGGCGGCCATTACTTGTCGCTCACTCTCGCAATGGAGATCAAGAAGGAATATGTGCCCCACAGCCTAGGGCGAGTAGTGCGAATCACAGTTTAGAGAGCGCGCCACTGACAGAAATCGACGCAGGAAAGTTTATTGGACAAAGCCTTTTCATCTGTATTAAGACGTAAACGAAAATACCAGCCCTCTCATCACTTCATTGCCTCGAGGTAAGCGCTAAAGTGCACGTGCTTAATTTGTTTCAGATTCACGGCAGGAAATCAATACAGGGCGAAGAGCGTCGTGCTTTTCCTTTATTTTGTCGCGACACAGACGCTATTCTTTCGGTTCCCATTTGCTTGTTTAAAATAAAGCGCCCGCCTGGTGAAGACAAAGAACGTTGAGAGGATGGCGAGCAAAGGGGAAAACCTTAGCTGCTCACAATGTGGGCCGGTGAGCGCTGGGGATAAGAGAGAAAAACGAGGGTGAGCAACGTCGCAGACCTGCGGTTGTTAATTATCGCTGCCACCGGCTTTCTATTTCGAAGCTGTCCGGTGTAAGATATCCGTCTTCGGAGCACCTCGGAGCTGTCCTTTTCCTGCCAGTCGAGCGGACCTACGGGTTTTCAATTGTCGCGATGGCCTCTCGAACGGCGAGGAAAATCGAGCCTTCGATCTGTGTGCTCGAAACGAGCCCATGCTTTTCTTTCCCCACTGCGTGTGGTACATACCAGCTCTGGATCTAGTCCGTCGGCGCGCATAGTTCGCTGCCAATCGTGTCTATTTTGAATTTATATGTCCCGTTCCTCTCACTGTGGCACGTCATCCACCTCAGTACGCTGTGCTTGGGTCGCAAGTAAAGCGCTCTAACCGGAGTAATGCGACGAAGCACGAAAGTATTTTCTTCTCTCTTTGTGTGCGCATGCGCGCTTGTTTGCTTTGGAACGAAGAGTCGTGTGCCTTTCGTAGAGGAATGCGCAGATGAACGCGATCCTTCTTGGAAAGTCAGTTCTTTCGCATTCTGTCATATTCCCTCCATACAGCGAAACTTCGTCGTGAAAAAAGAAAAAAAATTGGAAGCGGATATTATCACGGACGTATCCTAGGATCCTGGTCTTTGAGAATGCTTCAAGTGCGTTTGCGCGCTCGCGTGCGCGTACATGCGCATTCACTGTTTGCAGCTGTCCCTTTCCTTCCTCTTTTCTTGTTTCCCCTTTTTCACAATGTGTGCCAGCAAAGCAGTCTGAACTACAGGTGACTAACATGATAAGAATAGTGCGCCAGTGATACATGGCGTGCAGAAACTTCGCCGCCTTCTGTTTTGCCAATGTAATGTGCCCGTCTTGTTATAGATAATTTATTTGAAGGAAGGCAGATACGTTGGCCTGAACTAGAATGCTCTAGCCTGTTGCTCGACACTGCGGGAGGGGAAAAGGGACGTAATGGTTGCATGAGGGATGATGATGACATAGAAGAGGGATCCACAACGATGAAGGCAAGTTCCAGAGCAAACTGTACATGGACCAAGGGGTGAGCATAATGTTTTTTTTTAATTCTTAAAACTTTCCATTTTTTGTTGCCAGTAGTTACTCTGCGGTTCACTGCCCGCGCGCTTCATTGGCGAGCTGCCTCAGGAAAAACACCGCAGCTAAGAAAATCCTAGATGCTTCTTATTTAGGTGTGTACTCGTGCCAGCAAAATTTCTTCGTTGGAAATGAACTACCTTTTGAAGGCATATGAAGATATGTTCATTAAGGAGTATCTTCATATGCCTGCAAAAGGTAGTTCATTTCCAAAGAAGAAATTTTGCTGGCACGAGTACACACCTAAATAAGAAGCATCTAGCATGAAGATATGTTCATTAAGGAGTATAATGAAGCAGGGAGGAAGAAGAAGTCCCTCCGAGCGGCCGCTGCTTCTTCGGTGAGATATTATTTTCTGTTTTCTTCGAAGAATCAGTGCTGCGTTGAGACTTCACTGTTGTCCAGGGAGAACAGACATCCCACGGGATTCCTGTGTGCTAAAGATGACGCACAATATCGCGTGGTTTGGCTGCGCTCCGCGGCGCATCTACGCCTACCACGGCGGTAGACAGCAAAGAACATCGGCACGAGCCATATGTCCGACAGCGCGTTCCTAGGCGCATGAGTGCCGCAGAATCGGCTCCGCACTCGGAAGTGCCACAACAAGCGCCTAATGTCATCAAGCCGGCGACGCTACTTTTCAACGCTGCCCTACCTTCCAGCGCACCTTCAGTGAATATGGCTGAGACAAGCGAAAGTGAAGCCAAGAAACCACGGGTTGACGACGACAAAACATCTACCTATAATCTAAGTGAAAATGAAGACATAGACTGCGATGAAACGCCGTTCTCCTTGGTAACGTATAAAAAGAAGCGGCCTGAGGGAATTCCAGTTGTTTTTCGACCCTCACATGAAGGACGCAACTTCTGGCAAGTGAATACAAACCGCGCTGCGTGGGAAATTGTCTCTGCGGCAAAGGAAGAAGTGCACTCCTTCCGCGTGAATAGAGATGGAAGTTACTGTGTCAACGTTACTTCAGTCTCATCTGCAAGACATCTGCTGTCGATGAGCGAAGTGGCTGGTTAGGAAGTCAAGCCATTCATTCCGACGTCTTTTACCAAGAATGTTCGCAAGATACGCCATGTGCCAGTTGAGTATACGGAAGAACAACTGGTTGATTTCCTGAAAGATTTTGGAGTGACATCTGCCCGTCGTCAGGCGCGCTACAATCGCCAAGAAGACGGAGTGGTATAATCACGCCCTCTGAGAACCGTCATCCTCCATTTTAGAGAAGACAAACCAATGCCGCAACGAATGCATTTAGGTTTCACGAGTCACCCAGTAGAAGAATATCATGGCGCTACTCTAAGATGCTACAACTGCCAGAGATTTGGACATCTATCGAAGAACTGCCGCAGTCAGCGTCCCTGCAAGATATGCTCTGAAGACCAGAACCATTCAAAGTGCAAGTCTGTGTGTCAGCCAAAGTGTGCCAACTGTGGCGGAAACCATACAGCTTTCTACTCCGGGTGCCCCCAGAGCAGAGCTGCCTCAAGGTTAGGCAGACATGAGGTAAAATACAGAAGGATGCCTCCTCGTAATGCGCCCCCACCCAACCTTGATGCTGTAAGATACGCGCCTCCAACTCCTAACAAAGAAAAAGAGCAAGGGGTCCATATGAACTATTCTGCAGCTCTAAAGCACTCAGGTCGACAACGTTCTCACAGCGAGCGGCATGATCCACCTTCAGAGAATGCTACTCATCTTGCCCAGGCTTCGAGTGAAATTCGCCGACCCTCTCAGCAACGCCCTCAGCCATTGACACAGCAACCTCATCTAACATCTGAGCGATTAAGCGATTACCTCAGCATTCGCCTCAACCACACCAGTCATCCCAGCGACCATCTCAGTCAACTCTTCAGCGACCTGCTTCGAGCACGCATGGAGCTTGAGCGTCGTTTGGTGATCACGCATCTTTACCTGTAGCACAGATGATCCTGCCCATGCTATTCACAGCTCTGCGTGCAATTCTAAGTGCCATTCCACAAGCAAACAACCTACCAAAGGTAAAAGCACTGCTTTCTATGGAATCGTTGGTGCTTCCACAACCACCAAGAACTCCACGGCAGGCTTACAATGAATAATCGTTACAACAATGTTTTCGTATTTCAGTGGAATGCTAATAGCCTTCGAAATAAGTCAGCTGATTTTCGCAAACTACTAGCTCAACATAACTTTCCTGTTTTATGTATACAGGAGGCAGGCGTAAGAGATGACTTTCGTCATTCAAACTATGTTATATATAAATCGTCGCGCATTGCTGGAAGTAGCAGAGCGATGTTATGCGTGAGAAAGGACCTGCCGTCCTATTTAATACAGTCGAGCGATTTAATTATACCAGAGTTCGTAGCATGCAAGATATTTTTTAGAAATACAAGCGTCACAGTGATCAGTCTTTATCTACAATGTGTACAATGCGCTAGCAAAATATCAGTAGACAGCTTGGTGAATGTGTTTGGTATCGCAAACTCACTTGTGCTGCTTTGTGGGGACTTCAACGCACATAACGTCATCTGGGGCAGTGAATATAATGATTCCCGTGGAAGTATTATAGAGTCTGCCGCAGCAAAAAGTAATCTGATCGTGTTAAATGACAGCTCTCTAACGTTCTTGCGGCGGTTTCGTTACTCAAGCTGTATAATCTTACGCTCTGCTCACAAGACCTTCTTGATGGCGTTGAATGGTCAACGGACATAGAAACGCACGGCAGTGATCATTTTCCGATCTTGGTAAAAGATCGCCTCATACGGAGTGAGGGGACCCGGTGCTACTCAAGATATACTAATTGGCAAAGTTTTCGTCACCATTTAAGTAACTCATTGGGCGAAAATCCAAGCTTTGAAAGTTTTGCAAATATATTGTGTGAGTCTTACGAGATCTGCACAAAGCAAGTCATTGTTCCAAATGAATACGTTGTAGTCGACGGGGAATATGAATGTCTAAGAGCAATTAGAAGACGCGCAGAACGGGCTTACCGCCGCAGTGGAAAGCTGGATGACTACAAGATGGCACAAAAAGTTCGGTCAACTTCGCGCAGACGCTTACAAAAATTAGGTACGAGAAGGTGGCGAGAATACTGCGCGTCGTTGTCTCCGTTTACTCCAGTTCCCAGAATATGGTCAGTTGTCCGATCTTTTAGTGGTCCAGTTACCCAGAGCCATCCCTTCCGAGCCCTTGCCGTAGCTGGGAGCACTCCGGAAACATCTGTTGCTGACGAATTCATTCAACTTATAGCCAGGCCAGAAATTCCGTTTACTTGCCTACAATTTACAAGTTTGACAACACTAGCAGAACAGAATGTTCGTGCGTGCTTTATGTCCCAACATCCTCAACTTGACTGTGGGTTTAGTCTAAATGAATTGAAATGTGCTCTTTCGTCATGCCGTACAAAGACAACCGCAGGCCCAGATGGTGTCACGTATATGATGTTAAAGAACCTAGGTCCAGTAGGAAGAATGGCTCTTTTGGAGATATTTAATAATATCTGGCTAAGAGAGACTCTTCCAGATTCATGGAAATTAGCCCGGGTAATTCCAGTACTAAAACTAGGAAAGACTCCCCTTTGTCTTGACTCCTACCGACCCGTCAGTCTCACAAGCTGTTTTTCCAAACTAATGGAGAAGATGATAGACCGTGGACTGCAGTGGTGGTGTGAACACACAAATGTGTTTTCCAATTAAATGACCGGTTTGCGACAAAATCGGTGTACAATGAATTCAGTATCAGCCATTGCCACATGCGTCGAACATGAACGAAGTTGCGGAAGTGTGACAGTACCAGTATATTTAGACATTCAAAGAGCATTCGACACTGTAAGTCACATACACATCCTTGCCGGTATGTTAGAGCTTGGCCTACACGGTCGAGCACGGCGATGGGTATCAAATTTCTTGAAAGACAGAAAAATATTTATGGAAACAATCGAAGGAGGGAGTAATTATCACAGCATCACGCAGGGCGTTCCGCAGGGTAGTGTTCTCAGTCCGTTTTTATTCAACTGTGTCATGGCAGCCTTGCCACTAAAACTCCCCTCTGGTCTACAGTATTCGTTGTACGCAGATGCCATCTGCATATGGGCCTCTGGATCACATATACAAGACATTCAAACAGCGCTGCAAGAGGGTCTTGATAGTATCGACACCTTTTTAAAAGAAAGAGGCATGAGTCTTTCATACGCAAAGACAGCCGCACTTCCTTTCACTAGACGACAGCTGAATAATTTCCAACTTACGCTTAATGGGCAAACTTTGACATTTGTGAAAAATCATAAATTTCTTGGAGTTATTCGTGGCCGTTAGCTAACATGGGCTTCACACATCCGCGCAATTGAAAAGCAGACCAATGCAGTAATAAACGTACTTCGGCAACTCGCTGGCACAACGTGGAGGGGATCAACCTCTTCACTACTACAGGTTCATAACGCACTCTTAAAACAAAGAATTGCTTACTGGGCACCTATTCTCCATGGTTTATCGGAAACCTCTGAGGAACGTCTTCAATGTTTACTGGCAAGAGGGCTGCGAGCGTGTCTAGGGGTTCCGCCGGCTACCTCGAGTTCTGTAGTAAATAGTGAAGCTCGTCACCCACCATTTCCAGTCATACGAACGGTTGAAACATGCCGACATATTTATCGCATCTTAACCCAACACGAGAAGCATCCATTAAACACTGCGCTTACCGAAAGAAACAAAAGCAAAATTCACGATGTTGTTCAAGAACATAAAACATTATTACCAAGATTTGAAATATGCAAAGTGGATGTTTGTTACTCTCCCTGGATGTTAACATGTCCTCAAATAGAATTATCGGTCGACTGGATTATATCTAAGGGAGACATGTTCATTGTAGCCGCACAACAACTGGCACTCTTCCAAATTTACTTCTTATATCCCCAGTACATCCACGTTTATACAGATGGTTCGTGTAATAAAAATTCCTCGACTTCAGCATTCGCCATTCCACATTTAGCGCTAGAGCAAACATTTAAATTATCCCGAGAGACATCTTCCACCGTGGCAGAACTGTTTGCAATTCTGTGTGCTTTGCGTTTCATAACATCAGAAAAACATTCGCAAAAATGGGTTATCCTTAGCGATTCGCAAGCCGCTCTCACATTACTACAGAGCAATAAGAAAAATTATTTGAACACTTTGCTATTGTATGAGACACTCGAAGAACTTACAAAAGCAAGCGCAATGAACCACGTAATTGCATTCCAGTGGATACCTGGGCACTGCAATATTCCTGGTAATACTGCAGCGGACGCAGCTGCGAATCGGGCGCACAGTAACGTGGAGACAACCAATCTTCCCCTATTGCGTAGTGAAGTCCGTCTGCTCCCGAGACAGATTTCTTGTCGCCTCAGCAAAGCTACCTGGTTTGATCAGCAAACGTCTTGGTACTGCATTTACAAAACACTTCTTGTACAGGATAAAACGTGTCTCCAGTGCGCAGTGTTCTTGTGGCCATCCAGACGAAGATGTGAATCACCTTCTTCTCGAGTGCACGAAATACGACCCACAAAGAAGGGTACTGCAAGCAAATTTGTTGATGTTAGACAGAAGACCATTCACTCTAAAAAAGATACTTGGCCCATGGCCAACTGCGGGCCTTCAAAAAAGAGCGCTTCTTGCTCTGAAAAAGTTTTTAGAGGACACCAACATTTTGGGAAAATATTAGGTATCAGATGATCCGAATACGCTGAATGAGTAACACAAACGTTGTTCGTGGTTCATAATTGGTTTATGTGGTGATCGTAACATTTACGCAATATTTATAATTCTGTTCTGTACTTGCTGTGCATTACATGTGTTGTGTGTTTTGGCTGTTCAAAATATCTGACTTTATATATGCGTACGTGGACTGAACTAAGGCACAGAACTTTGCGACCGATGTACTGTTGGACTGTATATTTTTTATTCATCCCGTGTTCTACTGAGTGCCATATTTCGTGTCGCTATTCTCCCTTTTTACGCAAATTTGTTTCCTTTGCCAAGTGACAAGGAGTAGCCGGTGCCAACCTCTCCTAATATTCATTAAAAAAAAAAAGGTGCATAATTGCGTGATAAGATACGTGCTTCTCTGCTCTAAAGTAAGGCCACGGTGAAATGAATAAGTGACAAACAAAGGAAGAACGTGCAATTTACCATATCCATGAAAACCAGCCGCTCCATAGAAACGATTCATAGACTTCGGATAGGCCTATCCTATACTAAATGCTTCTTGTACAAGACAGGACAAGCCGCCATGCAGCGCTGTGTGCTCTGGTGAGGAGGCTCATGAAGAAACAAAACACCTGCTATTACACTGCAAAAGTCATCACACTTGCCGTAAAGGCTTTTTTTGGAATATACGTGCTCACGATAGAAGGTCAATATTCCTATATACAATCTTGCATGCATCACCATCAAAACACATTGCAGCAGGTGTATTAATACAGTTTCTTGAAGAATCGGGAATATCTAAATCTTATGAAATTTTATTATTAGAACTCTGATCAAGACTCTGTATTTCTGGAAGGGATTAATCATTTTTAAAATTTTTATGTATACGTGTTTCCCCTATTCGCGCATGTTATTGTGTTCCTGTGGTTCTCTCTCTCCCTGTGTGCGTGCGTGCGTGTGTGCGTGCGTGCGTGCGTGTGTGTGTGTGTGTGTGTGTGTGTGTGTGTGTGTGTGTGTGTGTGTGTGTTTGTGTGTGTGTGTGTGTGTGTGCGGGCGTTTGTGTGCGCGCGGGCGTTTGTGTGCGCTTTGTTTTGCACCAACGAGGACTGTCGGGCGTACGTCAAGATAAACACTCGAACGATTGGACTTGATCAAATAATTGATTTTGTTGTGTGTATATGAACTTCAGGACTTTACACTGAAGTCTTTTATTTCTAACTTGTCTAACGTTTTTTTTTCTTCTGTTTTGAGCTCATCTATGAATTAGGGGAAGAGGAGTAGCCGGCGCCGTCTAACAGGCACCAGCATCTCCTTGCATACATATAATATACAAGTAAGGTTTCAAAGTAAAACGCCAGGACGGCCTTCCAAAAAGAGTCTAGCCGAAGTAGAGCCCAGGCAATCACTCCACTAGGAAAAATTAGACGTGGGTTTAGAAATACTTCAGCATAGCTGACAACATACCCGACATTTTTGTAAAGTCTACGTACTTGATCTCGTTCAACGGTTTTAAGAATGTGGCGTCAAGCTTTATAAAGACATTCTGTTAACCGAAAAAGTTTTGCTAACCGGTCTCCAAAACTTCCGCTGGAAGAATTCTGATGATGAAAGCATGCCAGAGGGATACTTGACTCGAGGACGTTCATAGCGACAAGTTTCCAAAGGAGGCGAAATCTAGAGCACCAGTTTCGCTGAAGAAGTCATTGTAGTCTAAAAGTAGCGTTCCTTAATGTTATTTGCTGTACCCAGCTAACCGCTGCTGTGGCCAGCGTCAAATGGAAAATCATCGCTAAGAAATTGCGTATGTATCCTGAAAAAGCCGCATACTCAGGGTAACCTTTAAAAATAAATATATGCTTCCTCCCCAACCTCCTTTCCCCTTCTTCATATTCGTTCCCCTAATTGGTTTCTTGCACGCGGAATTTTTACGAATTTTAATGTTCACAGGTTGCAGGGACGTCCGAGTTGTACGCGTTGTTGTCCTTATTTTGTCGAGGGTGGCACAGCTGAAAAATAATTTTGTATCGTATAGAAACATCTTTTTCGGGTTTAAGAAGTGTTATGAAATCCTTCCGGGACAAATCAATCTCGCTATGTTCATTTATAAGTGAGTAAGATGCTTTGCATGTATTTCTTAGTTTCATTCCACAACATTTGAAAACGGAGTGCGACATTGCCGAGAGGGACAAATTAGAAAGCAGTCATTTCAGGTTTATGAAATTCTACAATAGGCTTGCAGTATGGAAATGTCCACTGGATAAACACTGCCTTGTCGTAACTAAATGCCATTCCAGTCATGAAGTTAGAACCAGTATCTTCGTAAACAATACTCAGCATTATCCGAAGCTCATAGCGTCACTTATTGTGTATGGTTAGTTCAAATATTAAGTTGGTTCGACCTGAGAATAAAATGACCCTAACTTTGGGCATTATTGATATTGGGCTGCGCGACAAAATTTTAAACATCTTCCACCGATGGAACAATGGAACGAGTTGGTTTTCGATTTTCTTGCGCTCTACTTTGTTTGAATATAAAATCCAAATGAAGTGGAAGGATACAGTTGGCGTTAGCCATTGCGGGAGCTAGGTTATGCGAATAAACATGTTCTTGCGCGACATGTTCCTGTGCATCAATGCCCTGTCTTCTAAATATCTAGCACATTCCATGGTCATTACAGGCTCGTCACTGATTAGAAAATTTGATAGATGAAGAAAGAGCAGTTAGGGAAACTAGAAAAGAAATATAGTTGAAAAAGGATGCCTTGAAGAAAATAAAGCAAAATAAGTACGAAAGTATCTAGAGCTGCTTTTGTCGTGAATCAAACACACATCTTTGTTTTAAAAGGTACTGTAAATACAGGGTCGTTTCCAAGCCACAACTATTCGAGCAGCTCATCAAAGACAGGATGCGTAAGTGCGTATGGCCCAGACAAAAGATTTCTGAAAGATGACGCCAAAAGCCATTGCCTGGTACCATCCTCTCCGGTGCCAGATTATTGTTTAACGGAGCCACGCTTCGGGCGTGCGACGTCTCTCGCTAAGCACGTCGTTCTATATGCAGCCGCGACGTGGCGTCGACGTAGAGTACGTTATATTAGTGCGTTAGAGTGGCCCTCCAGAGCGACAACGATAGTGAGAGGGAAGAGGGGAGAAGATGCGGCCATAGCGGGCCAATAGCGCAGCCAACTTCGCGGTCTCCGCTTACAAGTGCCGTCGCGGCGGCTCTCGCATTTCCACGAGCCACCTCTTTCGGGCACCGAAAGCCGAGACGGCGCGTTTATCCATCGCGCCATTTTGCCGAGCCCCACTTGGAACTCTCGTTCACTTGCACCTCCTCGCCCACCCCCCTTCCAGCTCCCGTGATGCTTCTGCGAAACGCCTGTGTCGTCCGACCACCGGACTCGCGCTCCTAATTAATGCGCCGAGCGCGTGACAGGCCACCGCCAACGGCAGCCGTCCGAGCTGCAGAGTCGAAAACGCTCGCTGTTGCTGTCGCAACTTGTACTTACAGTTGCGACGTGGCAGGTGGGGCTGTATTTTTTTCTTCTTTCTTTATGAATTTGTTTAGGTTGAGGACGAGGGTCTGCGAACCGCAAACTGTAGCACATCACGCATCCGGATCGTGAAGGAGTTGTTGAAATGTTTTGGGCATGCACAGACAGACATGCGGTTGGACAGACAGACGGCAATACCACTAATGGCTTTGGAAAAGGTTTATGACAGCTATCGCAGTGGATTTTGTAGGTAAGGTAAGCATTCTTCCCACATTTATTCGCGTATCGACGTTCACCTCGGCGTTTAGCAAAAAGCAAGAACAGAGTCGTTGAATCACCGCTTTCCTCCACTTTTCCTTATTATTAGCGAACCTCGACGGTTTGGCACAAAAGTGCAGAGGCTCAACGGAAGAAGACTCCTCATGTTGGGTCCGTATTACGAAAAGCCATGCGTGGCCCGGCGGAACGGTTTCCATTAATATCAAACCTTCGACTGACGAGTCAATCGGTTTCTTTTTCTTGTCGTCGAGAGCAACGAAAGCATTCTTGCAGCTGCTTCCACCGTTACACTTTCTTACTGCGAGCTTTCCGCGACCTTTTCCTTTCTTATTTTATATGAGATAGCTTCGGGTACGGACAGAGAGAAAGCGAGAGTAGAAAATGTGGATAAGATGAGCCAGACAAAAGAGAGAACTGAGATGGAAAGAAAGGAAATAAAAGAAATGAATCCAACGTCAATTCTCGCTTCGTTTACTTAAGGTCTGAAGCCGGGTGGTGTAGAAAGACTGGAAAAAAAATGACGAAAAGAAAAGAAGCTAGAGGCCCATCTTGAATATGCAGGTACACCTCCCTGTGCTCAAGGGGGTGAAAATTGTGTGTTCTTTTCGAAGTATGGGTCTTCCATTTGCGTTTCTACGTTATGCTGTAGCCCGTTCCATGGCACAGCTTGCTCAGTGAGAGCAGTTCTCAAATCGAAATTTGTTTCCTCTCGAGCTATATGAGCCTCTAAGCCTCTGTAGTTCGTCTTGCACATTCTCCCTTCATAGAAGCTCATTTCTTATAGCAAACGAATGAGATAGCCTAGAATTGCACACGTTATTTATACATTTTTTTTCAGCCAGCGTATATGTGCCTTGTGTAATTGTGAGGCTGTTTGTTGAATTTAAGGGAAACGAAGTGAGAGAATTGGGAACGACGCGTGCCTTGAAGTAAAACGAAATTGATAAAAGGGCTTGTGGCATCAATGAACAGAGTGCGAAAGTTGTGAATAAACTTTTCATATGTTGAAAATAAATTAGGGTGTTTCATTTGAACCAGAGGGTACGTTGTTTAAGAAGAAGAAACTGTGCCTTTCAAATATAGTTGCCTAGAAAATAAGAACTAATTGCGCAATATAATGTGTTTTTTTTTTCGTAATATTCTGGTTTATCATCAAGACTGCGATTCACATCAGGGACGTTCTTCAACATTCTAGCTTAATGCGGCTCGCTTCTAAAAAGTGTAGCTAATACGCTGATTAGAGACCTACACAAAGAATATAAAGTATACCTCGTACTGAAGTGTAAGTAAAAATAGGCTTTACGTTTCTTATGAATAACTTGTTTTATATTGCGTTTTCTTGGAGCCATGAGACTGGGGTGTAGTGGTGAGCACGTTCTGCCTTTTGAGTTAATAATGTTCGATTACCTGACTAGGGTTTTTTAACTGCGAATGAATTATAGGCACTACTAGTAAGCCTGGTTTTGGATCACGTGGAGAAAGCTAGCTTGATTCTAAACTCCGGAAAGTGCCGGTTTGACGAGCGCCAGACATTGTTTCTTGGCCAGCTCGTGGGCAAGAAGCGGAGTGCAACCTGACTCTCGCAAGAGTGAGGCAACCAGCGTCGTCGAGCCACCGCAGTCTGCATGAGAGCTCCGCAGCTCCTTGACACCATCCTGCCGTTTTATCTATATACCAAAGGGTCAATTTCCAATTTCCAACGGCCTTCCCGAAGAAGCCCGTTGGATAGCGCGTCTTCGCACGGTGGCATAGGAAAACCACTTGAAGCCGTGGTACGACAGCACTCACCAGCCAGCTTTTTTTTGAAGAAGGCGATTTAGTGTGGCTTTGGGCCCCACAGAGCAGGTACGGCTTGTGCCGCAAGTTTCTGTTGCACTATGTTTGTCCGTTCGCCGTTTTAGACCGTTTGGGTGACCTAACTTACGTGGTCGCACGCCTCTTGTCTGCAGGTCGGTGGTCTAGAAAAAGCCAACTTGCGCATGTTGCATGTTTTAAGCGCTATTCTGTTGTCACTGAACAATAACTCTCTCATCGGGCTTCGTCTGTGAAACGAGAATTGTAACGCGGCAAGAAAAACAGTTTGAAAAAGAGGAGGACGCCGACGGTTCCTAGAGCGAGCGGCAGCGTCTCAACAGCTATCTTCCCGATCGATCCTATCTGCCAGTCTTCATCTGTAAATAAACACACAATCATCCGTAACAATATATTTACGAGTACATAAACACATTTTTATTTCGTGCTGGAAGTCTAAGAAGGAACAGTAGTAGGGTTTACGAAAGCAGTGGTTTTGTTCTGAAAAGGAAGAAGGGAGGGGGGGGGGGGGTCTAATTAAGTGCGAGATTAAAGAAAACTATGACTGCAGCCGTGTGACCGCAGTGTTCCACCCGCTGATTTGGTGATTAGCGCACTTATCACCAAATCAGCGTTGTGCACCACGAAGGTTCGAATTCGCAAGTGTGAACAAGGGCGTTTTCTCACCTAACAAATGCTAACTGAATTTTATGAACATACATATTGGCGCGCAAAAGGAAACCTAGAGGAAATGAAAACGTGCAGGTCTCTACAGCAAAAATACATAACGAAGGTTTGCCAGCAAGAGTTATCTATTTCTTTATAATCTAAAATTTCTAATAACTGACCAGCTCAAGTGCAAAGCGTTAAGCTTTGCCACCTAAGCATCCGTACTGCAGTGGTGCACCCTTTACAGGGCACACTGTCTCCCTGTAAATTTTAACATACGCTCAAAGTCAATTTGCTTTTATTGTTCATGGTGCATTCTTTGCATGCCGACAATGTTATTCGCTGTGTTTCTTATGTTGTGCATGCAGTAATATGGCCGTTCGCTGTCTGTGGCGTTCGTCGGACGGACGTTACCATTTCAGACCTTTCAGCCACATTTTGCATGCTCATAACGCTTGAGCACGCAAGTGTGTTTCATCCCATTGCAGGGTAGGAAAGAAGGAGGGAGGGGGTTGAGGGGAGTAGTAGATGGAACGTGGGGGGAGGGGGCGGCTCGGAAATCAAAGGCTAAACTAGACCAATTCCCGCGCCTTTTTCAGGTCTTCCTAAGCCTATTTCTGCAATCAACATTGTTTTATTTAGCGACGCAGCTGGTCAGACAAGTAACGCGTAGGCAACTTTGACAAATACCTCGAATAGTGCACGCACTTAATCTACAAAAAAGGAAGATTAAAGATCCATATGCAATAACAGCGCGTATGCATCAATGCAGCTAGTGACTGTGCCAAGTATTACATTACTGTTGTGAAGTAGTCAATCAGAATTCAACGTCATCATGGTGAACAGCGAAAGAGTGCATATACTCTTAAAGGCTTTCAGTACCGCGTTCTTACTGGGCAATTAAAACGAACCAATTAATTTAGTGGATTATAAAGTGGCCTTCCAAACAGACATGACAGCTACCGCTCATTCGTTAGCAAGACCAAAGAACATGTGACGGGTTTATTTTCTCTCTTAAGCGAGGGATCTAATTACTTGCTTCACTTGTATAATGAACGCTCGGAAACTTATATTTTTACTTGTCAAATCATTTTGCCAGTTACTAAAAGAGCAGCAGGTAGTTCCCCCATCATAAATCACTTATAATGATTTCACTAAGTTAACATCACAGCACAGCCATAATTATAACGGCAGCTCTAGCCTTTTTAGAAACCGCTGGACTAGACACGCAGCTTGAGAGATGCCCTTATGGGGCGGATTTGCGCATACGCAATTCCCTGTTTTCATTGTCATCACTCATGACTTTTTTTTTCTGTCCCCCTTCCCTAGGACACATCAGCAGGGCAGGCCAGCCTATAACCCAGGCCGACCTCTCAGTCATTCTGCAAATAAATGATCTATTTGCCTCGCCCCATCAATAATGATGCCGGCTATCAAGTGATAGTACTGTATCAACGCTGGCTTCCATGGCTGTCGTGCATTTTTTGAATATTAAGACTTTGGGAAAAAAAAGTTCGGGCAGCATTTAAACTATCACTGATTTTCAAATTATGCGACAGCGGCATTATAAGTTTTGGGAGGTCTATGTTTTTATACAGGTACAATGACGGCAGATACAACGCGCAGGCTGGAATTTTTGTGAAGCAAAGTTTTCGTGTTGTCCCGGTTATTTAAATGCTATAAAACTGTTCACCTTCTGCACTACATTTTGCAACCTAGCGAATACTGGGCACAGCATAGCCTGACAGACGGCCCACTTCACTACTGCACTATCTCCAGAATATGCCCGGGCTGTCTGCTAGACGGATACCTACGCCGTGGACGAAATCCGCCTGTAATGCTATCGCTCGCACTATTTCCCGTTTCGGGCGAGATTAATTGCGCTATCTCCAGTATCGGTTCACGTTTTCTATTGGACGAACACCTAGAAATTGAGACAAATACCGACTACAATGTTATCGCTTAAAAGAGCAAGAAAAGAACAAAGGTATGTGACCGCTATTAAGAGCTTTGCTGGGGCTAACGAAGCCAGCAAAAGTATAAAATTAAAGTTGCAGTCTTTTATCCTGAAAGACCCACTGCTGACATCGGTATTGAGCAAGTCGGTGCGCTGAAGGCATTCAAATAATTCAAGTGTAAGATTATTTACTTTTGAGAACGGAGATAGGATTTCCGAAAGATGAGGGATGATATGCGCTTCGGACCATTTCAGTGTGTGAAAAAACAACCAACCCGCAAATAAAAATAAGAAGAATAAGAAGGAAATCTTTCACAGCGACGTCGACAGTAGGAATATTCTTGTAGCCGTGACGGAAATCTTTATAGTATATTGGGGCATATTGAAGTCGTCAAGATATAATAGCTTGGTGTAGGTACACAAAGAGAGAGAGAGAGAGAGAGAGAGATGAATGGAGGCCTTGTTGTAGCTGGAGCTTCATGGAAGGGTTGAGAATTCGCGGGCGACAATTCTAGAGACCGGTGGAGTTCGAGTCAGTTAGAATGGCGTTGCGAGCCAGCGATTCGAATTTTCTTGCGAGGTCTCTTCTAGAGCCCGACACGGTGGCTTAGTGGTTATGGCGTAGCGCTGCTAAGCACGAGGTCGCGGGATCAAATTCTGACCGCGGCAGCCACATTTCGATGAAATCGAAATGCAGAAACGCCCGTGTTCCGTACATTGGGGGCACGTTAATGATGCCGTTGTGGTCAAAATTAATCTGGAGTCCCCCACTACGGCATGCCTCATAATAAAATCGTGGTTTTGACACGTAAAACTCCATAATTCATTCATTCATTCATTCATTCATTCATTCATTCATTCATTCATTCATTCATTCATTCATTCATTCATTCATTCATTCATTCTCTTTTAGACAAGTATCCGAACAGTCTGGGCAGTGAGTGGACCGGTAGACACACAATATTTATCATTCATTCATTCATTCATTCATTCATTCATTCATTTATTCATTCTCTTTTAGACAGGTATCCGAACAGTCTGGACAATATTTATCATTCATTCATTCATTCATTCATTCATTCATTCATTCATTCATTCATTCTCTTTTAGACAGGTATACGAACAGTCTGGGCAGTGGGTGGACCGGTAGATACACAATATTTATTCAGGGCACCCTAACGCCATGTCATAGCGACAGCAGGACTTTGGCCTTGTTATAGAATGTATGACCAAAGGGTATTTCAGGCAACTTCTCTTGAACGTGTAACCACTTGTAATACATTTACGCACATTTTCAAGTCCCAGTACCCTCTCGTTAGGTACGTTCTCGCCTTTCAGCAGAGTACATTCAGTCCATATTCGCTGCGTACACTCAGTGGCTGTTGGGTTCTTCGCCTGAGCACGGGGTCGCGGGCTCGAATCCCGACCACTGCGACTGCATTTTGATAGAGCCAAATTGCAATAACAATCACGCAGTTCGACTTTTGATGCGAAGCATTATTCAGCAACTCAAAAGCCGCTTCGTTGGCTGGCGAGCCCATCTCTCTGTTTTTGTGGGCCAGATGCGGTGGCAGTGCAGCACCAAATTAATTTTGTGCCGCTGGCGTCACTGATTATGTGCCCCTGGGCTTTTGTTTGCTTTCAATTTTATATCTTGCCATTACGAACATCCCGTATTACTTACTATAAATATAAACACTGCAGCGCATAATCTCTGCAAACCCGTTCGCTACACGACAGTTACATTATTGATCCAACCGTTCCGTAAAAATCGCGAATGCTTGGCATCACGCAGATGGCAAACACAGTTGAGTGTGCCAATATTTTTTTTATTCAGTTACGCTAGGGGCTTGGTGGGGGCATTACACAGGGGTAAACAATAATAAAAGGAAATTATATAGTAAGTTGCGAAAGTTAAATAAGGAACGGGAAAGCGTGAAAGAAAATAAGAACGCAGTACGAGCCAATAAACCCAGTAAGCCTGGTAGTTCACAATAAAATTTTAATTGTTCACATAAGATTCCAAATTCAGCTATATAATTTCTCAAACAAGGAACAGATAGGGTAAAACAGCGGAGCGAGATCAAAATACCCTGATAACGTAATAGAAGACATTGTGGTTCGCAAAAAAACAAAAAAAAAGCACTAAGCACGCTCAACCGTAGAAGGGCTCTGCATTTTATTCCTACAGGAATTAAAAATAAATAACACGTCACAATTGAACTGAATCAAACAGAATTACAAGCAAAAAGGATATAAAGACAAAAGCGAAAATATTCACATCAATATGCTCTGTAAGTTGCTGACGAATTTGTCATGATTGAGAACGCATGCAATATCTTCCGGGAGATTATTCATATGTTTGATAGCAACAGAAAGCGTAACAACAGTGTGTAAAAAAAAAAAAGAAGCTTAGCCCGCGCGTAGACAGGGTGCACTTTGAAGGAATGGTCTAGTCGAGAGAGAGAGAGAGAGCAAATGATAAATGAAAGGTAGGGAGGTTGACCAGGACTGAGCCCGGTTGGCTACCCTACACTGGGGAAAGGGAAACGGGGACGGAAAGATTAAAGAAAGAAGAGAAAGTCCACCGGGGATATCGTTCAGTCACTCAGTCCGGATCACAGACGCTGAAAAATAAATATAAAAATATACACGAGTACCTGAAGCCTGTGATGTGCAAGAAAAGTTCAGTGATACTTTTATCTGAGTTGCGCTAAATGTTCGCGAGAACGTTTTGGAAATGAAGCAAACACTTTCTTATGAAGCGATTCTGGTTTGTTGGTGAGTTATACCTGATGAGGATTCCATATTATAGACACGTGTTCTACGTTCGAACATATTAGCGTAGTGCGTATTAGTAGTTTTGCACCCGCGTTAGCGCGGTGGAGTTGGCGCCTAATGTCTGACATCCACCCGAAGACTGGTGAGACAAAGTGGCTGAAGTGTTGCATATAGCAAGTTCTGTTGACCTCGCAAGCTTTGGGCATGTTCCATCAGGACCTGGCGAAAAAAAAATTTGCAGTTCCGGCCTAAAGGCGTAGGACCAGTTGCGATAGCAAATTGGTAGATAGCTGTACGAAGTAAGGATAGTAGTTTTATCGGCCGTATAAACTTGTAAAGATTCGCTTACTAACTAAATTAACAATGATAGAATATGTAAGCGTGAATCAACTAGGACGTAGAAAGAAACACACACACACAGAGATCGCTGTCTTTGTGTGTCTGTTTCTTTCTACGTCCGTGTTCAGTCGCGCTTACACAGTCTATCATGGATTCAAACCAACTAGCCCGTCAACGTGTTTTGACAAAATTAACCAGCACGGTGTCACGCGCGCACAGGCAGAAATGAACACACCTCGCTCGATGACAGCGGAAACTGTCTGTGAAAACGCAGGAGTTAGGAATCGCGGCAGCAGCCGCGATTCCTAACTACGCTTAACATCTCAATTTTTAGATAATTCGAGGTTGCACTTATGATGCCATGTGCTAAACATCACGCCTTTGTATCTGCATGTATAAGTCATTTTGCTTTCACTACACATAATCATGGTAACCGCTGGCACTTACTTGAGAGTCATGTTTGTATGTATTGTATCGTGAACACATCTGCATTTCATTTTTTGTATATTCCAAAATGCGTGTCATTGATAATCATTTATAATGCGCAATGATAATGATTTATGATGCGCAGTGTATGGTCTAGTCAGTGCAGATAGCGCGCCCTCTGCTCGTGATACGGTGCCTTTAAAGCTGTGTATGTGTTGTACATGCGTTACTGTACTCTGACGAAGGCTGGTCCACCAGCCGAAAACGTTAAGTAAAAGAAGTCTTCCAGAAAGTTCGTCGTCTCTTTCCTGCGTATATATATATATATATATATCTTCCCCCTCCCCGTTTCCTTGTGAAGGGTAGCAAACAGGACAAGTTCTAGTTAGCCTTACAGCTTTTCTTTCCTTCTTTTCCCTTTTGGTTGGACGGTTGGACGGTAAACACCATGAACAATTCAAGGAACTGATCAGTTACATTTGGTCCATAAAGAAGTACGCCAATCTTCGAAAACTGAGGTAAATCTGTGGCAAGGTGTTACTCTCGCATAAACTTTCTCTCGCGTTCTGGAGCTTTCTGTTATAGCTTTTGTAGAACTGTTTCTGTTCGTATTCGCGCTTGATTGTCCGAAACGTGTCGTTTCCTTTTATGGTAAGTACTGTTTTCATTGCTGTTACGTAAGAACAGCAGTCATCATCACTACAAAACCAAGCAGTAAGGTTTGTTTGTCTGTTATAATTACAGCCCGCAGACTAGCGTTTCAGAAGTGAAGGCCACTTTAGAATTGGATCTGCTACGTGTGCGTGGGCACAAATTATAGCTCAAACTATCGCGTGCAATACATTACAGTAAGACGGGTATCAAGCGCTATGACTACATTCTGGAAGCAGATAACGTATCCACTCGCTGTGATAACAGCAAAATTTCAGGCTATAACGGCCGAACAAACCCCTTTTACTACTCTTTTTTCCCCAAATCAGTAAGAGAATGGAACAGTTCATCTTATGATTCGGTAAACGCATCTAATAATAAATTGTTATCTTCTATGCTGTGACATCCGTCCCAAATAAAAAAACACTATTTCCTTGATTTCTCGGAAAACTGCTTGTTTACCTTATTTATATGCTTTTCTTTAAAACATTGCGGTGTTTACTATATATAAAGGTATATTTATGCAAAATGGTTTTCTGTTCTTATTGGTTGTGTTTTGTGCCCCTTTACGTAATGCCTTCTTGACGATGTAGATAGTCTGTAAGTAAATAACTAAAGATAGGGTGATTAAACTTTTTTCGGTCATTTTCATTTCAATAAGAATGTGTCGCCAGTGATGCATAGTTTTCAGGCTACATAAGAACGGCAATATCTTTCTGAGAAGATGGTTTATGACACAGAGCTTACGACACAGGCCCCGTATTCACAAGGCGCTTTTACGCGAGAACTATTCGTAAAATTCCAGCCAGACATAGTGCAGCACGTCCTATTATTGAAGGTGACCGAGCAATGGCAAAGTTAACTTACGAACAAGAAGCTTGGTGAATTCGGCGCCAGATTCTTGTTATAGCTTGTCACACTTTCGAGGTTGTTTTCAGTCGCAAAGCGTCACCATTTGCAAAACATGTGCCAACTGTAGGGGAGCGTTTTTGTTTGTTGTCCTTCTATAAATTAAGTAGAAAGAACCCAGCCTAGGTCGCGCTTAGAGCGTTGAGTTGATATTGTCCGTGCCGTACGCATGGCTTTGACTTTGCAGAGAGAGAGAGAGACAGGGAGGAGAAAAGGGAAGGCAGGGAGGTTAACCAGATGGGAAAATCCGGTTTCCTACCCTACGCTGGGGAGAGAGCGGTAGAGGTTAGTAGATGGCTTCCTTGCGTGCCAGAAGCGAGCAACATGCCCTGCCATATGAATCACGCAGCAGTGAGGCGTGGAATAATGTGTTCATTACGAAAAGAAATCGCAAAAGAACTAGAATCGGGCTAACGCGTTGAAGGCAATGTGCCCCGTACTTTATTTTCACTTCTTTCAAAAAAACATTTGTTTGAAGTTCTTTCGCTCACTGTCACTGTCTAAGTATCGGTGACTTACATAGAAACAGTTAGTTTACCTTTCATTTACCTTGCTTGAATTTCTTTCTTCTTAGGCTGCATTATGTCCGGGATGGACCCATATTTTGCGATGAGTAAAGCCTAGACGCGCGCAGCTAGAGCGACCATGGGCGATGGCGGCGTCAGCGGCGGCCGCCTCCAGGAAGCGGATCGGTCAGCAGAGCGACACCGACAGCGAGGACACCCATGTCTACTCTCTCAGCAGTGAGGACACTTCCGATGACGACTTCCAGCTTGTGCAGAGCCGCAGAGCGAAGAGAAGGAACACCAGGACATCCTCATCGTCAAGCACGCAAACAGTGAGACAGCCGCAGAGGCCGGACGCCAATACCATCATATTTGTGCCCCTGCTTCCCAACGTCAACATGAGGCTACTTAACAGGCAATCTGTGTCGATGTCACTGGAAGCCCTGGTGCCAAACGAAATATCGGACATTCGAATGAACACCCGAAAAAATCTTCTGGCGGTTGATGTCCAGCATGCGGCTGCTTTGACCACTCTACGCAGCGTAACGGACCTCGATGGCATTCAGGTGCGCTCTTACATCCCTCTGGGATCTGACGTAGTCACCGGTGTTATTTACGACGTAGACGTTGCTATCCTTAATAACGACTTGCCGATTCTTATCAAGCCAGCCAATGATGAGGTCATCGTTGATGTTAAGCGGCTAGGCAGTTCACGCTGCGTGAAAATAGCATTCAAGGGTAAATATATACCCTCGCATGTTAAGGTGGGACACTTCAGACATGCAGTGCGGCCTTTCATTGCGAAACCTCTTCAGTGCCGCAAATGCATGAAACTGGGACACGTGAGCAGCGTCTGCGAAAATCAGGCAGCATGCCCCCGCTGCGGAGAGCCCCACGCTGCAGATAAATGTGGCGCGACTGTAGTGAAGTGTTCCAACTGCGGAGGATCACATGAAGCTTCATCGAAGAAATGCCCACATATTAAGAAGGAAATGGCCATCTTGAAAGAGATGGCGAGAGATCATTCATCTCATCGCGAAGCCGCCGAAAAAATCAGGAAGCGACGTTCACGTCGCCGGCGCTCCTCAAGGAAGGCTCCTCAAGGAAGGCGCATGCCACTTCCTACGACACCACCTCCTCCTCCACCGCCCAGGCCAGACAATGTGGACAGGACCGCGAAGAGCAAGTCCACTGAGAAGACCGCATCTGCCGAATCTTGGCCGGCTCTACCGAAACGACAACATTCACCAACAGACACACAGCAAGCATTCCCTGGACAACCCCCGACGTCTACTGTCGGCGATTTGTGCGACCACGACAGGCAGGTGGCTGATATGCTGCAATCGCTAATTAATACAATGCGCATTATACTGAACAAGCTGCAAACACCAGCAGCTCGAAGCGCTCTGCAAATACTGGATGCACTAAATCCAGTGCTTGCTAGCATCGTTTAAGCATCATGGCTCGATCAACAGTCCCCTTCCGCACTGAACTTAAAAGTGCGTCGATCTTTCAATGGAATGCCAGGGGTCTAAGGACCCGTATATCAGACTTTCGCCAATTCATTTTCACACATCGCTTCCCCATACTGGTCATTTGCGAACCAAATACATCAACTCCACTCAGACTGTCCGGTTATGAATCTTTCGTCTCGTCCACATGCGGTGCGAGCACGAAAGTGATCATCTACATCCGCACGGACTTAACATATGTCGCTAATGCGATAGAGCCTCATGACGACAACCAATATGTCTCCGTAAATGTCCAAAAGAAGAATGTGTCATTTACACTAATTGGAGCCTACATATCCCCAGCGGGCCACTTTGACGGTGAACGACTAAAGAAAATATTACTAATGAACAATGGCCCCTGGGTTATCACAGGTGATTTCAACGCGCATCACCAGCTATGGGGAAGCACTAAAATTGACTCCAAAGGCAAGAGCCTTGCCTCCTTTGCTGCCGACCATGATTTGTGCTGCGTGAATGACGGCAGCCCTACATTTCTGCGAGGGACGACCTACAGTAGCTGCTTGGATTTAACTTTGGTGTCACGGCGCTTTGCCTCGAGCGTCCAATGGTTTACAGACATAGAAACACATGGAAGCGACCATATTCCAACATACATAAGGATTAGAGGAGTTGAGCAACGCTCCTCTACTGCCTTGCGTACAGTTGATTGGTCAAAATTTCAGAAGGATATGGATGACACATGTCGGGAAGGCCTCTCACACACTATCGAAGAAGCAATCGCAGAAGCATTGAAAACATCCATCTGCTCGCTTCCAAGGTCAACAAGGCGAACAGACTTGGATATGGAACTGGAGAGACTGCGTGCAGCACGCCGACAAGCGGAGAGGAGGTATCGGCGCACGAAGTCCGTCTTGGATCTGAGGGCTTCACGACGCATACAAAAGAAAGTCCAGCGTCGCATGGATAAATTGGAAGATAAGAGATGGAAAGCATTCTGTCAGTCGCTTGATCCCCGCAAATCGCTCTCGCACATATGGAGAACGGTTAGGGGTCTTCGCTCATCTCCGCATCAAAGGAAGCCCTTCGCTGCTCTGGCCCTCTACCAACTCCGCTCGGAGCTTCAAGTGGCTGAAGAGTTCTGTGCACGGGTTGCTGGGTCCGTGGCCATCATTACTGACGTAGCATTGAATGACATCCCTGAGGCACGTGTACCAGAAATGAACGTGCTATTTTCACTCGAAGAGCTCGATGCTGCGTTGGCGACCTGCCGGCGTTCTTCGTCACCAGGACCTGATGGCATCACGTATGCTGCCCTATGCCACCTTGGACATGACGCACGTGATGAGCTGCTCAACTACTACAATGAATCTTGGCAGAACGGCGCCGTTCCTAAACAATGGAAATCGAGCCGCTTGATCCCCATTCTGAAACCTGGAAAGTCTCCGCTTGAGATCTCATCATATCGTCCGATAGCGCTTTCGAGCTGCGTCGGCAAAGTGATGGAAAGAATGATTCTTGCTCGATTGGAATGGTACCTAGAACGATACAACATCTATCCGGACGCCATGACAGGTTTTCGTCGAGGTCGCACGTCCATCGACAACGTCATCGACATCGTAACATGGGTCCAAAATCAAAAAAGCATCAAGCGCCTATCTGCGGCACTTTTTCTGGATATAAAAGGAGCATACGACAACGTCGCCCACGAGGCCATACTAAACTCACTTGAGGCTGTTGGAGTTGGTGGCCGGATGTATCAATGGATTCGGGACTATTTGACTGAGAGGCGTTTTTTCTTACAGACCGAAGACGGCCCAACTTCAGACCATTCCATCTGCCGTGGTGTGCCGCAGGGTGGAGTGTTGAGCCCTATTTTGTTCAACCTCGTCCTGGTAGGACTAGCGGATTACCTACCGCAGACAGTACATGTCTCAATATACGCCGACGACATTTGCATCTGGGCCTCTGCGGTGACTCGCCCTCAGCTAAGAGCCAGGCTTCAGCGGACGGCAACCATGACGGCTTCTTATCTCCGAGAGCAAGGCCTCAGTGTGTCTACTGAAAAGTGCGCCTTACTTGGTTTTACGCGGAAACAAATGTCATCGTATCCTGTTACGATCAATGGTCAAGCTGTACTCTATGTTAAGACGCATCGCTTTCTGGGCGTCATCATTGACCGCAACCTCTCGTGGAGCCCTCACTGCGTCTATCTGAAGAAGAAGCTAGTCGCCATTGCTCAGGTCTTCCGATTTCTATGCGGGAAAAACTGGGGTACACCAGTCCATTCTATGTTGCAGCTGTACAGGGCTTTGTTTCTCGGACTCCTTCGTTACAGCCTACCAGTATTGTCAAATGCATGCAAGACGAACTTTCGCGCCTTGGAGAGCATACAAGGTCAAGCCCTACGCACGTGTTTAGGGCTGCCTAGGTGCACCTCAACAGCAGCGACAATCGCCATCGCAGGAGACCATACAATCCAGACACATGTAGCTGTCGACTCTCTCAGAGCGCACATTCGCCATCTGTCAAGGATCCCCGACCATCATTTAGCCTCCCTACCAGCCGAGAGACCTCAAGCGACCTTTTCACGAGTTATTAGCGCTCATCATCAGTACATACCGGCATCATTTACACCGGCGGCGAAGCCTTCCTCTCCCCTGTGGTGCCTGCGACAGCCTCAAGTGAATTTTGCTATTCCTGGAATCACAAAAAAGTCCAATCATCCATCGCCGGCTCTGAAGCAACTTACGCTCACATTACTGCACCAGACGTATCATGACCGCATACATATATATACCGATGGTTCCACCTCACCTACCAGCTCAACTGCCGCATTCGTCGTTCCAGCCAAGAACGTTACAGTTAAATTCAAATTGTCGCACACGACTACATCTACATCGGCAGAACTTGCAGCTCTCCATGCCGCTATGATGTACATCACCGAAGAGCCTACAGAGAAATGGGTCGTATTTTGTGACTCAAAGGCAGCCCTTCACAGCATCAAGTCCGCATTACGTCACAGAACCTACGAGCAAATGACATCTGAAATCAGGGAACTGCACCACCATGCTCTGGAAAGTGGACACCACATTATATTTCAGTGGATTCCTGCTCACTGTGGCATCGTCGGCAACAACCTAGCTGACAAGGCTGCCCGGTGTGCCCACGAAGATACCAAGACGCGTCCAACACCTTTGACGAGGTCGGACGCTGCCAGAGAACTTCGCCAACTTGCGCGTAAGAAATCCCAAGATCTCTGGATTTCAAGTGGCCTAAATTGCAGATTACGTAAACTGGACCCCACGCTACGGCTACAACTGCCATCTAGCCTACCCCGCGGCGAAGCAACCTTGTTGTGTCGCTTGAGGCTGGGAGTGGCGTTCACGAACGCATACTCCTACCGTATGGGAATGGCCGAGAGCCCGATGTGCGACTCCTGTGGGTGCGAGGAGACCATCGAGCACCTATTGTGTACCTGCCCTCGCTACGATGTCCAACGCCTCTCTCTGCGGGCAACTTTACGCAGACTGGACTCGAGATGTTTCACCGAGTCAAAGATACTCGGACCGTGGCCACACCCGTCACTGGCTCGAAAAGCGATTCGTGCACTAGTGCGGTACTTGAAGTGCACGGGCTTAACAGACCGTTTATAGTGTCCTTGTGTATGGTGTCGCTCCCACACGTACTCAGTGCTTCCTCTCTCCCTTTCTTCCTCTTTCTATTCCCCTTTCCCCCACCCCCAGTGTAGGGTAGCAAACCGGATGCTGTTCTGGTTGACCTCCCTGCCTTTCCTACCCTTGTTTTCTCTCTCTCTCTCAACCACCCCCACTTCACCTGTCTGTCACGCGATGTCACAAAAACCGCGATACCTCCCCATCTGATATGATGTGTACACACTGGTTATGCATGATTTGACAGAAAAAAGAAAAACAGTTATTTCTGATTCGACCCCTTTTCGCTATTAGCCCCCGGCTATTGGTAAAACGTTTTCGGGCTGCACCCACTTCACCTGCCTGTCACGCGACATCACAAAACCGCAAGAACGCGTCAAAATGACGTGTACGCGATGAAGATGCATTACTATGCCGAACAAAACTGAATTTTCCTCGGAATAGCTGCAGGCTGCCCCGTTCCGAAAGGAATAAAAGATGGCTGCCGCCGATCGCTCAGACGCTGGCTACTCGCACCTGCCGGAGAGCATGGGTATATTTGCGTATAATAAAACTTCTTGCGTAACCGTGTAACGTTTTCGAGCACTTTCGGCACGTTTACCCCCTCATTCTGTCAACTCTTCTTTGCTGAGGGTCCGTTTTAGCGTCATTCTTGAGCTTCCGTTGCATGCCGCCGCGATTTTCGACCAGCCACCGCAAGCTAAGTAAGGGAAAGCCGACCAATCGTGGACGCGGGCCCACCCTCTTCATCCGGTTATGGACTTTCAGTGCAGTGGCTCGGCCCCATCGAATCCCTCTCCACTTGAGCATTATCCTCGCCTCTTGTCAGCCAATTAGATACGACAAGCCGCTCAGTGTAGGCAATGTTATTCGTTTTTCAAGCAAACAAAAGTGACCTCCTATGAACGAGGAGAGCGTTTGATTGGTCTGTTCAGACAACCCTGCGGGTGACCGCCCGGTGCTTGCGTTGGTGGTTACGCAAATTTGACGTCAGGAGATTGGAATAGAAACATATTGGAATAGTTTTACGTTATACGGCCCCATATCTTAGTTTCACTTCGGCTTTATTTGCACTATTTATGCATTACCACTGCTCCTTACATAGATCTGCACTACCTTGGTGCGTTTTTATTGTCCCAAGCTTCATTTTGACGCCTTTTCCATTGTCCTATGTGCACTCATCATCATCAGCCTAGTTACGCCCACTGCAGGGAAAAGGCCTCTCCCATACTTCTCCAACTACCCCGGTCATGTACTAATTGTGGCCATGTTGTCCCTGCAAACGTCTTAATGTCATCTGCCCACCTAACTTTCTGCCGCCCCCTGCTACGCTTCCCTTCCCTTGGAATCCAGTCCGTAGCTCTTAGTGACCATCGGTTATCTTCCCTCCTCATTACATGTCCGGCCCATGCCCATTTCTTTTTCTTGATTTCAACTAAGATGTCGTTTACCCGCGTTTGTTGCCTCACCCAATCTGCTCTTTTCTTATCCCTTAGCGTTACACCCATCATTCTTCTTTCCATAGCTCGTTGCGTCGTCCTCAATTTCAGCAGAACCCTTTTCGTAAGCCTCCAGGTTTCTGCCCCATATGTGAGTACTGGTAACACACAGCTGTTGTACACTTTCCTTTTGAGGGATAGTGGCAACCTACTGTTCATGATTTGAGAATGCCTGCCAAACGCACCCCAACCCATTCTTATTCTTCTGGTTATTTCAGTCTCATGATCCGGATCCGTGGTCACTACCTGCCCTAAGTAGATGTATTCCCTTACCACTTCCAGTGTTTCGCTACCTATCGTAAACTGCTGTTCTCTTCCGAGACTGTTAAACAGTACTTTAGTTTTCTGCAGATTAATTTTCAGACCCACCCTTCTGCTTTGCCTCTCCAGGTCAGTGAGCATGCATTGCAATTGGTCTCCTGAGTTACTAAGCAAGGCAATATCATCAGCGAATCGCAAGTTGCTAAGGTATTCCCCATCAACTTTTATCCCCAATTCTTCCCACTCCAGGCCTCTGAATACCTCCTGTAAACATGCTGTGAATAGCATTGGAGATATCGTATCTCCCTGTCTGACGCCTTTCTTTATAGGGATTTTGTTGCTTTCTTTGTGGAGGACTACGGTGGCTGTGGAGCCGCTATAGATATCTTCCAGTATTTTTACATATGGCTCATCTACACCCTGATTCCGTAATGCCTCCATGACTGCTGAGGTTTCGACTGAATCAAACGCTTTCTCGTAATCAATGAAAGCTATATATAAGGGTTGGTTATATTCTGCACATTTCTCTATCACTTGATTGATAGTGTGAATATGGTCTATTGTTGAGTAGCCTTTACGGAATCCTGCCTGGTCCTTTGGTTGACAGAAGTCTAAGGTGTTCCTGATTCTATTTGCGATTACCTTAGTAAATACTTTGTAGGCAACGGACAGTAAGCTGATCGGTCTATAATTTTTCAAGTCTTTGGCGTCCCCTTTCTTATGGATTAGGATTATGTTTGCGTTCTTCCAAGATTCCGGTACGCTCGAGGTTATGAGGCATTGCGTATACAGGGTGGCCAGTTTCTCTAGAACAATCTGACCACCATCCTTCAACAAATCTGCTGTTACCTGATCCTCCCCAGCTGCCTTCCCCCTTTGCATAGCTCCTAAGGCTTTCTTTACTTCTTCTGGCGTTACCTGTGAGATTTCGAATTCCTCTAGGCTATTCTCTCTTCCACTATCGTCGTGGGTGCCACTGGTACTGTATAAATCTCTATAGAACTCCTCAGCCACTTGAACTATCTCATCCATATTAGTAACGATATTGCCGGCTTTGTCTCTTAACGCACACATCTGATTCTTGCCTATTCCTAGTTTCTTCTTCACTGTTTTTAGGCTTCCTCCGTTCCTGAGAGCCTGTTCAATTCTATCCATATTATAGTTCCTGATGTCCGCTGTCTTACGCTTGTTCATTAACTTAGAAAGTTCTGCCAGTTCTATTCTAGCTGTAGGATTAGAGGCTTTCATACATTGGCGTTTCCTGATCAGATCTTTCGTCTCCTGCGATAGCTTACTGGTTTCCTGTCTAACGGCGTTACCACCGACTTCTATTGCGCACTCCTTAATGATGCCCATGAGGTTGTCGTTCATTGCTTCAACACTAAGGTCCTCTTCCTGAGTTAAAGCCGAATACCTGTTCTGTAGTTTGATCCGGAATTCCTCTAGTTTCCCTCTTACCGCTAACTCATTGATTGGCTTCTTGTGTACCAGTTTCTTTCGTTCCCTCCTCAAGTCTAGGCTAATTCGAGTTCTTACCATTCTGTGGTCACTGCAGCGTACCTTGCCGAGCACGTCTACATCTTGAATGATGCCAGGGTTCGCGCAGAGTATGAAGTCGATTTCATTTCTAGTCTCACCATTCGGGCTCCTCCACGTCCACTTTCGGCTAACCCGCTTGCGGAAAAAGGTATTCATTATCCGCATATTATTCTGTTCTGCAAACTCTACTAATAATTCTCCTCTGCTATTCCTAGAGCCTATGCCATATTCCCCCACTGACTTGTCTCCAGCCTGCTTCTTGCCTACCCTGGCATTGAAGTCGCCCATCAGTATAGTGTATTTTGTTTTGACTTCACTCATCGCCGATTCTACGTCTTCATAAAAGCTTTCGACTTCCTGGTCATCATGACTAGATGTAGGAGCGTAGACCTGTACAACCTTCATTTTGTACCTCTTATTAAGTTTCACAACAAGACATGCCACCCTCTCGTTAATGCTATAGAATTCCTGTATGTTACCAGCTATTTCCTTATTAATCAGGAATCCGACTCCTAGTTCTCGTCTCTCCGCTAAGCCCCGGTAACACAGTACATGCCCGCTTTTTAGCACTGTATATGCTTCTTTTGTCCTCCTAACCTCACTGAGCCCTATTATATCCCATTTACTACCCTCTAATTCCTCCAATAACACTGCTAGACTCGCCTCACTAGATAGCGTTCTAACGTTAAACGTTGCCAGGTTCAGATTCCAATGGCGGCCTGTAGAAGGACTCAAATCATCTAATTTGATGAGACAAATGTAGCCAGATATCTAGATTCCACGAACTATAAATCGACGTGAAGTCGCCAAAGAAAACCTTGTTTTCAAATAGCAATGAAAGATGCAGCCCCCGGCACACTTGTCTAGCGCGCAAGAATAACTCACTCAAGTATTCACTCAGGCCTGGTCAGCGCACTCTACTGGTGTGGCCGCAACGGTTGGAGACCCGCCGAGGTGCCTTAGAGGCTATGGCGTTGCGCTGGTAAGCTCTAGGACGCGCGTTCGTTCACGGGCGCGGCGGGCGCATTTCAATGTAGAAGAACTTAGAAAAAGTGGGCTTACTTACATTTAGGCACACGTCAAAGAACCTTACGTGCTCATACCTACTGCGGAGTCCCTCATTACGGCGTGCCTCACAACCGGATTGTAGTTTTTCCACGTATAACCCCAGAATTCAGTTATGTTAAATTTTAAACATACGCTTGTTGCATCCGAGAATGCACTATCAAATAAAAGGGGCTCCGTAACTTGCGTGTCTGGGACTTGTTCAGTATGTCCGAGGTTGCCACCTAGCCTACCCTATTACGGCAAGAAGGCTCTATGGCACCGGCTAGGCGAACACCAGAATTCACTGCATTGTCGAAGTGTATGTTCCATCATTAATCGATGCATACAACTCCTTTGCCGGGCTGACTCGTCTGGTAATGCATGAGCAGTAGCAAAGCTATCTAGAACCAGTGACACCAGCAAGGCCTACGTTAGGCGCGAGAGCGTTGCGCTGACGCACGCGGGGGGGGGGGGGGGGGGGCACACATCACTAAGGCGCTGTAAACAAGTGTGTTGGGGCTAGCACATTTCTTTCCCGAATACACACATTTTTCAGGGCGATACACAGGGAATGGATTTCTAGTTCTGGCAAATAGACCTACAAGCGGATGTTTAGTGTACGTGCGCCATGCTATTTCTTGCCTTAGATAGGCCGTAAAATCTACACTGCGATCTTTTGTGTGTGCAGCGTAGCAAAGCTATGAGCAGTTTACCTTAACTTTCCTGACACTGTTTCGCGTGTTCTGTGCCGTCACAAAGCGCGACCGCGCAATAAAGAAGACCTAGTGTGCATCGGATTAAGTGCCTGGAAAAGTGCGTCTCTGGCCGACCTTTTCATCAATATCAGCTCCCTCAAATAGCCCCCTTCTGCCTTCTTCTCCCTTGCTGCTGACCTCTTGCTTTCTGCTCGAATATGGATAGCCACGGCAGCTCCCACTAAGCCTTCCGCTTCCATCCTCTTCCGCTTCTCTCTTTGTGTTCCGTGTGGCGCAGCTCCGTGCACCCCCCCCCCCCCCCCTCCCTCCCAGTTCCTCGGCTGGTGGCTCATTGAAAATGCAAACACCGTGCTCTTCGCGGGACGACGTGCTTCGTTAATGTCATGTGAGAACAGCGCGCCTAAACTTTTGACGACGCTTCGCCACGGTGGCGCCTCGGTGGGCAAACGCTAACAAAGACACAACTTTTTTTTTTAATCTCAAATACTGTCCCGGGGCTTTGTGTTACTATTTGAACGCAGCCGCGCGTACGCCTACTTTAGCCTTGTTAACACTAACTTTGGCAACGTGACCAATTACCGCGGCGTTAGCACTGATATTAGGCTTAGCAACTGCTCTGGGGGACGCGTATAAAGTATATTTGTTATTGTGCTAATACCACTGGCGGATTAGGGATGACATGAGAACGCGCAGCGGTGTTCTTATTTTTTATTTTGTTTTTCTTCTATGCTCTGATGCGTTTCTCGCGCGTTGGTCCTGAAACATGTGCAAAAAGTAGATTTAAAAGAAATAATCGTATTTGAAATGATAGTGGTGGGTCTCATACAATTCCCCCCGCGGTGAAAGGGAGCACCATAACGCGTACGCGAAATGTCCGTAGTTGTGCGTGGGTCAACACAGTGTAGCATTGCAAGCAACGTTATCGTTTTATTCTTAGAGCGTAGTTGTTCTTGTTAGACCTTTCCGTCTTTCTATTTTCCTCTCTTCTTTCTTTCTTTATTTCTTTTCGAATGTGCACTGGTAATTATTCTGGCTATATTTTTTTTACTTTCTAATTTTCTCTCCTCTCTAGATCTTTGCTTATTTAGCTATGCTTGTCGCTCTGCACGTTCTTTGCGTAGTAGAGAAGATCCCCTCGTTCAGTTGCACCTAATAAACAAATTTTTCCAGCGTTCGTGCAAGGTGGGGAAAAGCAAGCAGAGCGGCATTAAGGCAAATGCGCCTGCATACGAAACTCATCGGTTGCAATTTAGAAATATTTTTCTACGAGAATATTTGGAAGCAATTGGAAAAGACAAAAATTTGCACGTGTTAGAGAGGAAAAGTAAGCTATTACAAGTAAAATTACTTCATTAAAAATGTAACTGTTACAGTTTACTAATTACTGCCCCACGAAGGTAATTGAGGCATTACTCAATAGTAATCGATTACTTCTACGTAACAGCGTATCAAGTTCAGAGGAAAGTATTCTTTTCTCAGAACTTTCATTGTCATTACATAGATGCAGTAAACAAAACGAGATCGCCTGGCTTCTATCAGTGCGTCCTTTGCAGCCCTTCCTATGATCGTCTGCCTTTACTAACAACTGCTTTAAAAAACATTCGTCAGTTGTCATCCTTCCTTTCTGTTGTGAAAACATCAGCAGCGACACTGAAAACTTACTCGAGGAGGAAAGAGAGAGAGAAAGAAAGGCAAGTTAGTTCACTCGATGTGCGCGCTATTGGGTACAGGGCACTGTTGTACCGTGCATAGATCTTGCGCACAATATTAGCTTTACTCAGCATCTGGGTCTTCTATGAAGCGCGGCACTTCATTGTTGTTGGCACTTGGAGAAGACGCTCCCGGTGGAGTCAATAAAAGGCTGAAAAAATCGACCGCATGTGATTCGCTGACATTAACGTCCTAAGTGGCCTTCGCTATCGAGACATACCAATACCTGTTCAATTCATGGACCAACTCCGGTGGAGCGTTCAGATGAGTAAAGAAATACTGAGCCCCCGAGTCTGCCTGTCTGAACATGTGCATTCGCGATGCTGCGGTGTGGCACGATCTCGGGCGTTCTACGCTAGTTCTCGCCACATTGTGATGTGGTAACATTATCTGGAATCCGGCGATCGGGAGGCCCGGGCCTGGGGACGCCTAGATGTCCATTGGGAGCTGCTGCTCCCGTGCGGCCTCCTTGGCTCGCTGGACAGCCCAAAGTTGCTCTTGCAGTTCTGAGCTGAGCAGCACGGCCGACCACCGCGCCCGTAGATTTTCCCGGGCGACTGCCATTTTATCTTGGTATATTTCACATCCCCACAACATGTGCTGAAGGGTTGCTTTAACAGACTTGCATAGCTTGCACATATCACTCTCTAACATATCGGGGTAGAAAATTTTAGTTGCACGGGACTCGTATAAGTTTTTGTTTGTAATCGCCTCCAAGTAACGGACTCAGTTCTATCGCCACATTCAGGTTCTCAATACTGCGCCGCTTTTTACAGGTAGTCTCGTCAACAAAAAATGACTGGTTGTATGCAGTTCGTCAGTGAAAAATTTAATTGAATTACAGTGAGCGTTACCTAGTAAACTGAGCAATCGTTAAGTAACAAAATAAAAGAAAATTGATTACAAGTAATTGATCATATGTAATTTGTTACGTACAATTAAGTCAAAAGACGGGACAATATTTGACAAAACCAGCGCAACACTGCGCTCGTGATTTCGCGCTATTTACAAGTATTCACGTACAATGTGCTATCAAGCATAGTTTTCAACCCGGGTACTAGTAACTAAGATTAGCTTCTGGGGTTTTACGTGCCAAAACCACGATTTGATTATGAGGCGTGCTGTAGTGAGGGACTACGGATTAATTTTGACCAGCCGGGGTTCTTCAACGGGCGCGCAATGCACGGTACACGGGCGTTTTTGCATCTAACTCCCATCGAAATGCGGCCGCCGCGGCCAGGATTCGATCCGGCGCCCTCGGACTTTGTAGCGCAACGCCATAGCCACTAAGCCACCACGGCGGGTATCGTACTAGAAATATATGTCCTGATACCTTCGCAGTATTTTTGTCCATGTCCCAAACATAAAGGTGATATTACTTTCTTTCTTTATTATTATTATTATTATTATTATTATTATTATTATTATTATTATTATTATTATTTTGAATGCCTGTGAAGTCGTTTCCGCCGTCCATAAACTGTCCTGGGACTCGACAGGCAACTAAGCAGGAGTTGAGTGGTACTTCGTGCGGCGGAGTGTCATCAATGAATCAATCGAGTTGATAAGCGCCTCATGCAACGTAATCTCAAATCAATCAATCAATCAATACTTATTTTGTTCTCTTCATTTCACATTAAGACCGAATGCCGACCTAATGCCCTTCTTTCCATCTTTTATCTCTACGTTCTACTTCGCTTCGTAAGTCATATAGCAAAATCAATTTATGTGGTTAACCTTTCTATGTCTCTGTTTGCTCTTTCGCGTTTTCAATGTTGTCATGTTATTGTCTTACCCCCTCTCCCTCCCCCCGCTTTCACCTTGAAGCATTAGGCCGGCCAATTCGGTATTACATTCTGATTTACTACATTTTCTTCACCCTGATTTCCTCTTGTGTGACTGTCCTTCATACGTAGACGATCTTGCAAGTACTTTAGGGTGTAAAATACTCTTGCACTATCTCGAAAACGAGGCAGAGCACCCCCGAAGGATTCTTTTAGAAAAACTCAAATAGCCGCTTTGACGCAAAGAGAGAGAGAGAGAGAGAGAGAGAGAGAGAGAGAGAGAGAGAGAGAGAAACAGTATTAAAATTATCCATTACGCCATAGAGCTGTTCAGCTTTCTTTTTCTCTCTGTTTCATAACGGGTCATTTTCGTCTGAAACAGGGTTCATAATAAAAGAAAGCGATACCCCTGCCAACAATGTCGAAGGACTATTTAATATAGCTGTAAGGAGGGCCAGATAAGAAAAGTAAAGAAGAAAAATATCCCGCAAAACACAATCTTTAGTCGATCCTTTATATCTGACAGCGTCGTGGGGAGCAGCCTGCGACCCCATCGGATCGAAGCTGTGTTTCCGCACCCAAGTGAGCGCGAAAACAACGCAACGTCGAGGAGTGAAAGGAAGCTTATTACGTAGTGCTTTCCTTTGGTCGATGTCGTCTCGCATTGCGAATGGGAGGGCGAGGCGTTGCTTTCTAAAATTCACCGCGCACGCCGCGAGGCGCTTTTGTGCTAGCGAATGAGCGGCGCACTATATGCCGGATCGCGATCAGCGGACGCTTATCGATACGCCGATACACAGAAGCAGCGAGTGATGGTGCCGTCAAACCTCGTGCGCCAGCCACGCGCCAGCTAGACGACGCCTTAATAAGAGCTTGCAGCGAAGAATGACCCGAGAAATGGGAATGTACGCAACGTAATACCATTTTCTCGTAGCAAAAGGAAACTCGAAGCAGCAAAAAAAAAAAAAAAAAGCGCGGCTGGTTTTAGTAAAAAAACTGCGCGGAAGCAGCGAAGGCACGTCTGACAGGAGGCACGTTCGCTGCCACCTCCTAAATTTTATTTTCGAAAGCTGCGTGTGGCATGGAACTCCAGGGTGATATTAGCAAACATTTTCCGCCGTTCCTTTCCCTCTCCGTACAGCCGATATGAACTGCTCGATCTATTGAAACATAGCAAACAGCTTTCTCGCCATTTGCTTCACTTTTTTTTAACGTCAAAAATATAAATGACCAAAGAAAACAGATTATTGAATTCTGCCCGCTCGCCGTATGATGTTGACATCTGTTTCGTAAAAAAAAAATATCCGTTTTGAATGCTGTAATTTATTCATGAACGCGCGTGAAATGTCCCTTTCTTTTCAAAACTAAATAAAACAAAACTGGAAGTCGGAACGAACCGAACCAAACGGGAAATTAGTTGGGAAGTCGGTCCTGTCACGGAAGCATTGAGAAATGCGGCAAAATTGGGCTCCTGCTGAATGAAGGACACGTAGTTTGATGCCGCATTTTTCTGATCGCGTGCCTTTCTGGGGCAAATTTCTGACCCTCTGCTGAGAACGACGATACGGAGTGATTGGGCTGTGCGTGTTAAGGCTGTTTTCCATTAGATCATGGACCTTTAGGAAAATCAGTAACTGAAGGGCCAGCTATCTAGAGGTCGTCAGCTATATACATGCTCTGCGGCAAAGTAGTATTAAAGAAGGACTGAAGTAAGTGTTACTACAGCGGAAATAAACGATGAGGAAAGAAATACACGAGAACGATGTTGCAGCATAATTAGTTGGACACATGAAAGAATAAGCAAGCATGTTTTGAAGGGGTTAAGAGAGAGGAACTGAACTTTAATGACCGAAGGGCGCAGAAGTCAGCCTAATTGATGTGACTGTATCTCGATACTCGACGCTGGGAATGGGGTTTGTGGGAACTTAACATAGTTAAAGATAGTACGGCCATCCGCATGGGAGCACCACAGGTTGTTATCGGCAACAGTACGGCCGATACGAAATGGAGACGTCCGCAGATGTGACGAATATTAGCTGGCAAGTGATGTAGGATAAAGTGAGCCTTGATTGCACATTCTTCCACCTCACCTGTGCGGTGTGATAATGAATGAGCTATTTTCAATCACCTTGTGTTCTATAAAGCATAGCGTAATCTCGCGCAGTTTTTGCTGTAGCTCCCTCTACTGACATTCGGCCGCAGCAGTTACAACACAAATGGCCGACCTCGTGTCCAGGAGCAGAAGGCGCTTATAAGTGTCCTCTTCCAGCTGCCGCAGCAAAAGACTTCAGTGTTACGTCATATTTACAGCCTCGTAGATGAAATCAAAATTTCGCAGTGCCCTCTTCCCTGTAATTCCGTCTATTCCTGCTTCATCCTCCTCCTCACAGTGCTTCAAACTGGGACCTAGCTTCGTCTCTCAGTGCAACCCAGTACTGTGTATGTACATAGCATTTATGTATGGCTTCCAAGTGGAAGCAGATAAAGAAACGCAGAGAAATGGCACGGATTTCCCCTCCACCCTATGTCATCGCTACTAGGTGTGCATGTTGTTCCTGACTGAAGCATGTTGAACAATTCACGCGTACTCGCTGCATTCTCGTACTTCATGCGCAGTGGTACAGCTTTTCGAAAAACCTGGGCGCGAGGCACGAGCTACTGCCGCTTGCCAACGACTTCTCGTGGTTGGCTCGCGTCTGCGTTAGGCGAAGATATTTGTTTGGGCTTTTTACACTTCGGAAGCAGAATGCGTGCTTTCTCAATTGTGGCCTATGTAGAAAAGAGCGGGAACATCCTCACTACCCGCCGCTAAGTTGCTGCTTTTCACTGCACATCCCATGCTGCCTTGCGTGGCTAACAACAAACTTTTAGAATATAGTGGGTAGCGTGGTTTCTCCGCAGATGTGTGTGTAAGCGCGAACGCAGTAGTGTTCATGGACTTCGACGTTGTTTAAGTAGACGCTTACTCAGCTGCTTTTAGTAAGAGTCTCTGTGGACTCAAGCCAATGCCTTACGAATCGAACTGCCAATTGAGGCTCCCATAGACAGACACCCAAGGCAGAGAATGATCCGAGATATGCTCACTGTTTTACAGTCAGTAACCCACTTACACGGCTGAGCAGTGCAGTGACAAGGCAAGACCGATCTAATAGCTGTCTACATAAACAACTTACAGACTGGCCTGCGTTTCTAACCCATAGGCAGTCTTTAGGAGGTCTATAGGGTGTATATAGACACTCTGGATAGTTTCTCTGAAGGGTGTTGCAATTATGACAAATTTAGTTTGCCTATAAAATGTATACGGATTATATATAAACAAAAGTGAGAACCTATATATGGCGAGGCAACGATGCATTAAAAATGTTTACAGACACTCTATATGGAGAGCACAAGACGGTGGAGCTCCTTCGCTTCTGTTAAATGCGCGTGGCTCTGTGCTTTTACGTGGTACAATTTGCAAGGGACAATAACAACATTAATAGTGAAGCGCCTGGGTGCTTCACTATTTCTGGTTTTGGTCCCGATCGGCAGTTTGGAATTCCACTGGCTGCGAGGTTCAGCGACCGAGGGCACGGCACAACAGGAGTGTGGTCTGTCGTCATACACAGAACCGCCGTACTTCGTCAGTGGCATGGTAATGTAAATTGCGTGATATTGCACGACGTGTGATCACGACACATCCCTTGTAACTTCGTTCCCACCGCGTTTCTAGTACAACGCGCAATAAGGAGAACAAAACTAACAAAGAGCAGGCAAAATGAAACACTAGAACGCTACAATGCTGCTTCTAACGTACTCGTAGATACAATTTGCTTCTAAAGTCTTTTCGGCTCTCTACGAAGTTAAAGGGGCGTTTCACATGTTGTGGGAATCACGCGTCGTTTTCTCTGTTTTTTTCTTTCTTTTCTTACGTACGCATTATCGAAAAGACATGGGCGACGCAATAGAAACAATCGCAAAGAGCGCTCATGCCATCTACACAATGCCGAGGCCGCAAGTCGAGACAATAAAAGCATTTCTCGAAAGTGAGGGGTCTTTCTCGAAAAGGCGTGACTTGGTTACTTCACGGAGCAAGTTGGCCAGGAAACAGCACTAACAAAGAAAAACGAAAGGGGTGGTGGGTGCTGGGAAGAAGGAAACGAAGCTGGAAAAGTGGTGTCCAGGTGACAGGGTGTCCCAGTGGTGGCAGTAATAGGCAGTAGCTAAACAAAAGTAGGAAGAGAACGTGTTCAGGAGGAAACTAAGGGGATGCGTAAGATAGAGAGGTATGTAAAGAGAGAGTGGGCGACGCGTTCATCGATCGGACTCCGGCCGAGCCCAACAGCAAGCGACTCGGCGTCTGGGCTCACCCATGGCGTTTTGTACCGAGCTTAGCGTCGTGTCTCTAGCTAGAGCACCCGCCGTGTTTTCCCACGCAGAAAATGCGTTCTCCCAGTGCTTTCAGTTGGACTCCTTTCATACACCCCCCCCCCCTTCTGCACCCCTTCTGCACCCCTTCTTCCCTATCTACGCGCTCATCCAAGCACTCTTTGTCTCTTCACGTTTCTGTCAATCATTGGGAGTCTCTCCTTGGCACCAACGCTCCCGTTACCAGCACTACGCTTTTATCTTCAGCAACGCCTGGCCTCAAAAGACAAATCAGAAAAGATAGGGACGAAAAAAAATAATAAGAATACTATAGAAAGAAAGGTTTGTGGACTCTAGATAAACAAGCTCTGTCGAGGCTCGGCGACGTTTGTTCATTCGACGCGTTGCAGTCACCTCTTAAGCAAACAAAGGAGAGACGTTGTAGGAGAAGAAGACGCGCGCAACAAAGATATAAAAAGCGGTGGCGCAGCGGATAAACACCGAAGGCTTTAGCCAGGCTGTATACTGCGTGGAGGCCTTTCCCTCCTCGGAGCTTATTGTGTTCTTCTCATGTTCTTTTTTTTTTTTTTTGTCACAGCAGTTGACGATGTGCTTTCCTTTATTTGTAAACACGGCTTTTCGCCTAGAAATAGGCCAGTGCCGATTGTTAGCTGCCTTTGAAGGCACCCAAATAGCCTGAAAGTTCTGTCGGGAACAAAACCGGTACACTTACGTAAAATAATATCGTTTGTATGTGTTCAAGCTCGATAGTTATGCGTGTGGAGGGTGTTCTCGAAGGTGAAACCAATAAATACGGGTGAGCGTCTTTATCTGTCTGCTTAAATGTTCCCGTGTTACTTCTTGCACTGAGCGTTTCTTTCGCTGAATGAATAATCGCCTACCTGCATTCTATCCTCATTGTAACATTGATTTGCATCGCGAAACGGGGTCGGGCGCAATATGGGCACAACTCATATGCAGGAATGAATGATGACCGGCGTTCTCCCAAGGCTGTCATTGGCTTACGTGCTATTTTTTGTTATTTTATTTTATATATACTGTATTTTATATATACGGCGCCAGTATGAATGCACTTTAGCTTTTCTCGTGTTGCACGGGGACACAGACATACATGAAAGACACCGCTCAGCCCTGAGGTCAGTGACATCCATCTCAAAGCCTTCTCGACACTGAGCGTTCTGAATAAGGCGCAAGGAAATGTGTGCTTTTGTTCCCGGAGACCATTGCAGCAAGCTGATTGGATAACAGAATAAATCGGGGGGAAACACTGCTATTATGCTTTAGAGCAGCGGCCGGGCTACATTAGTTAGGAGATGAGGGCGCTTCTTCTGGCAATCATTAAAGCTCTGAGCCGACGCTTGATGCGACGACGTCGTAGACCCGCTGGAACCAGGCTACGCCGCCTAAGCGAATGATTTATTTGCGCTAAAGGCCTTCCTTCTTCAGAAAGGGAATATCCGTTCGAGTGAAATACATTGTGAATAAAGGAGAGTCCAAAGAAAAGTCGATAAAATCTAACGCAAGTTATATACCCATCATACACAGACGAATAAGGTGTTCCTGACCGACCCCACTTGAGCGTGATATCGCGAACCTACGGCCAGGTGTGGAAAGTAACAGAATGATTCATGGAGTTTCGAAATAAAACATCATTAGGCAAATCTGGCTTTGGAGTCGTTCCAACGCCTTGGCAATGATGAGTAGGACATGCTTTTTTCCACTATTTGGCACGGCTTCGTTGAGGAAGAACACTGCGGCTTCTGTGATTGTTCCGCGTGGTCTGGCTGTGTTTTATGCTAGCCCGGACGACGGCCCTTTAAAATGTTTGCATGTTTTATATTCACAGCTAATTAACTTTCTTACGCAGTTTTCATCGCACCAAAATTCACGACAGTTATCTTTATTGAATTGAACATGACGAAAGTGCATTTAGTCAATCTATAATGGTTACGGCTACTCCTTTTCGCATGTTAGTAACAAGAGTAAAAAAGACAATTTTAAGACAAGGAGAAACGTCATAGGTTCAAAAGATCTAGAGCGGAGTTAGCTAGATATAGAGGGTGTCCCAGATAACGTTAGCCAAGCTGTTCAACGAAAAAAAAATTACGAGAACCCGGCGCAAGATACGTTTTAAGACCTATGGGGTTCAATCGTCAGGCCTCTGAAGACCAGACACCGTAGTTTTTGTAATTGTATCTTAAACGAATGAATAAATTCCGGGGTTCTACGTGCTATATTTGATAATGAGGCATGCTGCAATGGGGACTCCGGATTAATTTTGACGACCAGGCGATGTTTAACGTGCCCCAAAAGCATGGGACATGGGCGGTTTTGCATTACGCCCCATCGAAATGCGGCCGCCGTGGCCGGTATTCGGTCCCGCGACCTGTGGTGGTGGTGGTGGTGGTGAATTGTAGCAACAGGCGGGTTTATCCTGGCGAACAAGGCCGGCAATTGCTCCGCCCGAGCGTCTCGCACAATACCGCTGAAGGGTTTCACCATATGTCCATCAAACCAGTCTCTCTTAAGAATTCTATGAGGAGACGTGAAGTTTCTTTGCGCGCTATAATTGACCCCTCGGGAAATATAAGGTGTTGCAGGCGCGCATGCGGAAGGTCCTTGTTTTGCAGATTCTTCAGGAGAGTGTCTCTTTCAGCTTGGAATTGCTGGCAGGACCACAAAAAGTGCTCAATGTCTCCTGTCTCGTTGCATGCCGTACAGTTCGGAGAATTGATTCGCCCCGTTTTAAATAACCAGGCCGGTGTATTAGCAGATCCTGTCCTTATTCGATATAGAAGTGTGGCTTCCTCTCGGTGCAATCTCTTGGTTACGCAGGGCATATGCGGTGGAACCCAAAGCGACGCAAAGTGATTTCGAATGTCAGATTTTCGCACTTGATTACTCTTTGGAGCCTCGATTTTGGGAGGATGATAGAGCGCTGCGTATGCAAGCGCATCAGCTTTTTCGTTTCCTGAGATACCAATGTGGGAGGGAATCCACTGAAACTTTACTGTGAAGCCTTTGTTGTTGAGTTCTTTCACGATGGCTAGTGATTTGCGTGGGAACTTGAGGGATGGCAAACCACGGTATACTTGTTGTAATGCGGCCTTTGAGTCCGTAAGGACAACCACATTTTGCGGAGGCAAAGTCTTTAATTTGCGCAGAGCAGAAGCTATTGCTACGCCTTCGTCAACTGTCGACGAGGCTATACAGTCCAGACGGCCAGACCACGTATTTCTTAGAGAGGGAATGTAGAATGCAGCTGCACAGCAGTCTTCGTCTGCCTTGACAGAGCCATCTGTGTATACTTGTAGGTGATTCGGGTAAGTCGTGCTCAGGTGTTGCAGGACTAATGACTTGGCTTCTGCAGATGGAATGCAGCTCTTTGATTGCAATCGTGGTACACTTAAGTTGCATGTGATGTCCTCGAATGTCGAGGGTGGTTCTATCCTTTCTCTCTGTCTCGAGCAGCGCAATCCTAACACGCGAAGCGTGTTCAATGCTGCATAAAAATGTGAGCGCGGCCTGTTACCTATACGTCGTAAGAGGGCTCTACCGGGCGTAGACTCACTCAATCGTAGTAGCTGGATCATCAGAGCCTGGGAAGCCTGAAGTCGTAGAGGGCGTGACTCAGCTTCGTAGAGCACTTTCTTGTTTGACGCTGGCTGAGGGACTCCAAGGCAAAGCCGGATACCTTTTCTGTGGATGGCTTCTAAGCGCTCGTATTGGCTGTCTGAGGGTGACATCAGAGGTAGCTGATACAGGATTCGACTGGTAACCAACGCTGTATGTAGCCGTAGCATCGACGTCGGGTGGTTGCCCCAGCGTATGCCAGCGACTCGCTTGAGCACATGTAGCCTGGGTGACGATGACGCCACAACGTGGTCAACACCGCGGCGCCAGAGTAGCCTGTGGTCTAAGGTAACGCCCGGGAATCGAACGTTGGTGACTTGTCGAATCTGGTATCCGTCCAAATTCAGCGTCAAGCGTGTAGATTTTCTTTTTACTCCAGGAAATAGTACGAATGATGATTTCTCTGCTGATAGTGATAATCCAATCGTTGCCAAGTGGCCCTGAATGGCTTTTACTGCTCCTTGGGCTATTCGTGCGAGGCGGCGATGCTGGTAGCCAGAGGCCCATATGCAGATATCATCGGCATATATAGATATCTTCACTGGTGTTCGATGGTTTAGTACTCTTGGGAGGCTACTCATGGCGATGTTAAATAATAAGGGAGATAAAACACTCCCCTGTGGCACACCGTGAAATATACGTATTTAATCGTTCAATGTGTCGCCAAGACGAACTCTGATGCGACGATCATTGAGGAACGTATGTATGAAGTGCAAGAGATGACCCGTGACGCCTATATCTTGTAACTGGCTGATGATGGCTCTTTGAGACACGTAGTCGTAAGCTTTAGAAACATCCATGAAAACAGCAAGTGTCGACAGGCCACCCGCACTGTAATGTTCTATGTGGCTTAGCAGGTCCAGCACATTGTCTTGAGCGCTTAGACGCTGCCGAAACCCAGTTATGCACGATGGTAGTTTTGGACCCTGCTCGACATACCAAGTGAGTCTTGTGCACGCCATCTTCTCCATTAGCTTCGCTGCACACGAGGTCAGTGATACCGGTCTGTATGAGTCCAGAGCTGCAGGATTCTTTCCAGGCTTCAGAACCGGTACCACCCATGCTACCTTCCATAAATGTGGGATAGCCCCACTGGCCCAGACTTCGTTAAAAAATGCTAGCAAATCACGCCGTCTCTCAACCGGTAGGTTAGTCAGCATCTGATTACTGATAAGGTCAGGTCCCACCGTACAGCGACGTCGGAGGCTGCTCATAGCTAGTTCCAGCTCCCTGAGTGTGAAAGGAGCATCCATTGGAGACGACGATAGCGGCGGAGGCGGGTTGGTTGTGCCGGCTGACCTGCCGGAAGAGTATATTTCAGCGAAGGCATTCGCAAGACAAGCGAGTGTCTTGCCTAACTTCAATGCTAGGGCTTCAAATGGCTTGCTTGGTCGAAAGTTTCCAGCAAGGTTATTAACGACCCACCATATCCTTGGAACTGGCGTGAAGACCGATAGGCTTGCACAAAATGATGCCCGTTGATCTCTTCTTAGTTTCCTTGTATAACGTCGAATCACTGCGTTAATGCTGTTCTATATAGTCTTCATTGGTGGGTCGCCCTTCGTCCTCATCAGTCTCCGTTCCGCTCTTCTACGGGCAGCGCATAGATTTTTGAGCTTTAGATCCGGAGCGGGGAAGTGGTCGGGTAGCTTCAGCTCAGCGGTAGCCAATCTCTTGCTACGTAGCATGTCCGCGAACAGGTCTCCAGATGATTCGCTTAGGCCGTCCCTGTACGTATCCCAATGCGTCACAGGACAGGATCTTCGTCCGTTGGTTCTATATCCAGCAATGTTAACGAAGACAGGAAAATGATCACTGCCCATTCTATCTTTACTAGTCGTTGACGATGCGAGGATGTCCGTTGAGTGTAACGTCAAGTCAATGACTCTGTAAGAGGCCGGTGGTCGAAAAAACGTTGGCTGTTTGTCATTTGCCACACAGAGTCCCTCGGTGTTTAAAGCACTAACAATTTGCTTTCCACGTGCATCAGTCGCCTTGTCGCCCCAGAGAGTATGGTGCGCGTTGAAGTCCCCACATATAATCCTCGGAGCTGGCCAGCGGCTGCAGAGGTCTCTTATGATTTTTCCTATCGATACCTTCAGGCGAGAGCTCACATACACGGAGGCCACGCTGAGGCTTCGGTTTCCCAGCCGCACTTGTACAGCAGTGACTTCCAAAGCACTGCTGCAAAGGTCTTCTACTGGTAGAACGTAATGTGGTATTTCACGTCTCACACATAGCATGGCGCTTCCGTTCGGAAATGTCAGAATACTTTTGTTTCCATGTGCGACATAACCAGCAATTGATCTGGAACTTGGAAGACCAGCCTCGGACAGGGCCAATATTGGCACAGGCATGTTGCGTAAGAAAAGCGACAGTTCAGGTAAATGGCACGCAAGACTCGCACAGTTCCATTGCATAATAAGTGGCACCTGTGGACGAGATGGTGAACATTGTATCCTGACCGCATCCATATTGCTAGGTGCTTTAAAAAGAGGCAGAGCTTAGAATCACTGACTCGAGCGCCAGGACTACTTCGAGCATTTCCTTTATCGAGCTCGCCGGCATCTTCTCTATGTGTGATCGCAAGGCCTTGAAGAGAGCACGTAGCACCTGCTGACAGTCCTCCTGTGGTGTGTTTTCATCGCAACGCGATTGGGGTCGCTGCAGTACAGACACATAGCTTCGCTGTTCCAGTTGTTCAGCAGTCTTCTCGTCTACGGGGCCTCTGTTCATTGATTTGACTGCTTTAGCCGGTCCGCTGCGCGATGGCACCACTGTGTCCTGGATTCCTGGAGAAGGCTTCAGGCTTGGAAAATCAGTTTCACTCTTTGAGCTCCATTTGATTTCGTCTGACTCTCTGTGACTTTCTGTCTTTTTCTTTGTCGTATTTCTCTCATCGTTTCTTGTTGGCCCCAAGATAAACGTTTTCTTACGCTTTATTGCCGCTGCCCGCGTAGGACACTTGCTATAGCTAGCTGGATGACCACCACTACAGTTTGCACATAGAAAGTTCTCGCTTCACGCGCATGTTTTGAAATCGTGCGGTCCTCCACATCTCTTGCACCGCTGCTCACCACGGCAGTACTTGGCCACATGTCCATAGCGCTGACACTTGAAGCACTGAGGTGTTGTCTCAACGTAGTCGATGGTCTCGTGTCTTGTGAAGCCCAAGTTCTCTGGACGGTCTTTATTTGGAGCGAACGTAAGAACCACGGAGCTGGTTCGCCTTGACTCCCCATCGGATTCGGAAATTTGAACGCGTCGCGTGACTCTCCTTGCATGGTAAACACCTTGTGGTTTTAGGTATAGCAGCAGTTCCTCGTCAGTGTACCACTTTGGTACTCCTCTAATAATGCACGTGTTTTGCAGGTACGAATTGGGCACTCGTGCTGAGATTGCCGTCCCTGAGATTGACTTGCAGCTGAGAAGGGTATTCACATGCTCTTCTGTCTGTACATATAGAAGCAGGGCTCCTTGAGCAGTAAATCGGCTCCTAACTGGCGATGCGCCAATAATTGTTTCAATTTCAGTAGACAGAACAATGGGATTTACTTTTTTCAGGTCGGCTCCTTCTGTGGCAGGCGTAACAATCACTGGGATTCCGACGGTCCTCTTCTTGCGGTGATGCACAAGCCTGAAGCCTTCATCGTCCAGATCTATGATGTCAGCTATGTCACAATCGTCAATAAGCGTAGACTCGTTGTCTGTTTCTGTAGCCTTGTATCGCTTACAGTCACGGTTGCTCTCAGGGTCAGTCGGTGGCCTCTGGCCCGGTGTCAGGTCAGGCGTAGTCATGAAGGAGTTCTCACCGCTACCAGATCGGGCTCTTCTGCAGGCTTCTATCGAAGCGACGGGAGGCGAAGGCCCCCCCCGGCCTCCGGTAGGGAAGGTACCTTGGCGAGTCGTCCGACGTCTTCGACAAATCTGTTTGACAAAACGTCGAAAAAATTCAAAAACACTAGGGAGCGATAGAGCAGTGCGACTGTGTCGAACCAAACTTCTTCTTCTCGAAGAGGAGGCCCATCCCGCGACCTCCTGCTTAGCAGCGCAGCACCATAGCCGCTAAGCCACCGCGGTGGGTGATATAACTGTATCCTGCACCATGTTCTTGAAGTTGTGTTTTTCCTTGAACAGCTTGACTAACGTTAGCTGGAGACACACGGTATAAATGGCATTTGGACAGTAACACACTCCATGGTTGATTATTGTTCTTATATTAAAGAGTTTTTTTGTTTTTTATGTTCTAGAAACAGCACGATAGAAATAATTAGAAACTAAAGGACACTGAACAATTTCATACCACGAATATACCATGACATATAAAGTTAAGTTGAGAAACTAGGATCTAGTTTAGAGCAGAAAAGGTGAGATTTAGGGAATTACATGTTCGTCATTGCCAAGCTGGATCAACTGGCGGCGTGTATAGACTCGACTGCCACACCTTCCCCTAATAATTTCACTACGAAACATAGTTTAGTTACGCGCTCGGTGGCTTGTGCAGTGTGTAGAGCGAGCGAGCCTCCGACAGTGGCGTCATGTGCGCGGAAACTTCTGGGGCGAGAACAAGTAGTGCGCTCGCGCGGACATAAACCATTAAAGTAGATTGTACCTTTTAAAGATCAGAGTGGATGCTGCCGAGTGGATGCCGGATCAGAGTTATGCCTAGGTAAGCATAGGACCGGACAAGTTGAACAGGAGAATCAGAAATCGTGTATGTAAATAAAGGAGAGTTACGACGGCGATGAAAAGACATGAACTTGCATTTGGTGGGATTACGGGTCATCAACCAGAGATTGCGCCATGCTTGAATGCGATTGAGGTTGTCCTGGAGGAATTCTTGATCAGTACCGTTAGTAACTGGGGTATAAATAACGCGATCGTGGGCGAACAGGCGAACATGACACGGTAAATTTTGCGGCGAATCATTAATATAAGTTAGGAATAGGAGGGCTCCAAGGACAGTTCCTTGAGGAGCACCTAATGTTACCGGTAACCTGTTGGAGGAGTGGTTATTTATGACAACAGACTGTGAGCGATTCGTGAGTAATTCGTGAGGAATTCCTTTATCCGTTCGACAATGTCTGGATGCAAGTTAAAATGGAAACCCTTTAAGAATAGGTGTTTGTGTGGTACCTTATCCAATGCTTTGGCAAAGTCTAAAATAATGGCATCAGTTTGTAAGTTATCATCAAGATTAGTACGGAGATCGTGAAGGAAGATGGCAAGCTGCGTCTCGCACGACAAGCCTTTTCGAAATCCATGCTGGGATGGAGCGAAAAATATTTATTGAATCTAGATGCTCCATGACCCGAGGGTAGATTACTTGTTCCAACAGTTTACAAGGGATGCTAGTTAGAGAAATGGGTTGGTAGTTGAGCGGCGAGTTTTCGTTACCTGAATTGAACGCAGGGACGACCTTCCCCATTGTCTAGTCTCATGGTATGATACCTGATGCGAGTGATTGAGAAAACAACAAACACGAACACCTATAGGAAATGTCTTTGGTATTCTTGAGAAATTTTGGATTAATTTCGTTGATTCCAGATGATGATACAATTTTTAATTTGTTGGTTATACACAAAATCCCATTTTCAAGAAAAATGATGGCTGGCACCGCCGACTCAGAAGTAGAAGGCAATGAAGGGAGTGGTTGTTCAGGTTCACTTGTGAATACTGACAAAAATGCCGCGTTGAAAATTTTGGCAGACAGAGCATCGCGGACAGTGTCAACGTTATCGTCGGCAAGGGTGATGTCGCGTGATTCTTGCGGATTTATCAATTGCCAGAGTTTTCTTCGGTTATTGGTTATCATTTTTGGTAAGTCTTGGTGAACATAACTTTTTGCGTAACGGATCGCAGATAAGCATGCATCTTCAGTCGCATCGTGTTTTCCCCACACAGCGGAACTTGGCCTAAATTTCGCTGGGCGGTAGAACCGCTGTTTCTTGTTTTTTAATCTTTTGAGTGTTTTGGCGAACTAAGGATTCTGTCGGTCAGCGTTGATGGTGCGTTTTGGAATATACCAGTTCGTTAGATGACTAGTTTTAAGCTTGGAGGTTTACCAATTATCGTGGATTGGTTTCTGACGATGGTGAACTTCCAAATCTGGGAAAAAGGAATTTAACTGAATATTCATTGCAATGTAATCAGCCTTATCCTAAAGCGTTATCATTTTTTTTGGACACTTTCCTTCGTTCCGGAGTAAAGTTAAATGTGGCGTGAATTACCTTATGGTCGCTGATTTCATTAAGGTAAGTAATCGAAGCTAAAGTCTCAGGGTGCTTAGTTAAAATCAGGTCTAGAATATTTTATGATGTCTCTGTGACGCTTGCTGGTTCAGCTGTTATATGGGAAAGATTAAAGTTAAGACATAGGCGGACAAATTCGCGAGGAGGCTCCTGAAGTAGCGAAACGTGAGGTAGATTATTAGTTAAGGCAGTTGACAGACGGATAGTGAAAGCCACCAAAAAGAATAATTCGCGCGCTGGGATACTTGGCTGTTATTGCTAACAAAATGTTGTTCAGCTTGCGGGGGACTTTCATGGGTCACTCGGGAGCAGGCGCCAATTAGTGTTGTTGTTGACTCGGTGCGGCATACGAGCTAGAAAATCTCAAGGTCCGATGAGCCATCAACAAGAGATAATGGTTGTTCCTTATTAGCTGCAATTAAAATACCTACCTCGCGAAAACCGACACGGCCGATGCGGAAAAGGCGAAAATTCGGCAAATCGTGTAAGACTTCACAATCCCTTCTGTTAGGGTTGAGAGATGTTTCAGTTAGTACGAATGTGTTACTGCTACATGATGATACGAGGATAGATATAAGCTCTCGTCTCGGAGGGGATCTGCGTATGTTTGTGAAAATTAGCGAAAGACCAAGATTAGTTTAGCGGTTGGTTCTAGGACGACTATTGAGACGTGGGTACTACGAAGACTGGCGACGAAAAGGTGTATGCTATGCGATTTACTTGATTGAGAATTAGCGCTTGGGACGAATATGCAGCGTCTTATACCGGAGCGAAAATCTTAAGAGTTTTCTTTTGTGAAAGCAACTAATTGCTTACGAATGTTTTGAATACGACGGGAATAATCTTCGCCGACACTGAAGTCGTTCTTTTTTAAAATTTTCGTCCGTTGAAAAGAATAGCTTCTTTGGTCTTCAATGACGTGAATTTGACAATGATAGGGCGTTAGTAGTTCGAGGTATGGCGACCGAGCCGGTGGGCACGCTCGATATCTTTAGGGTCCAAGGTTATTTTCATGTGCTTAAGACAGTGATCGATGATAAGCTTTTCAGATTCAGTAAATGTTTCACAGGGAGGTGAATCAGGCAGACCGTAAAAAAAAAAATGAGGCTATTTCTGCGTGAGCGGTTTTGAGCATCGTCAAGACGAAGCTCTAGGTCGTGAACCAAACGCGCTGTCTGGCTAGCGGTAGGTTGAACTGTTTCAATGTCGGCCTGAATTATGTGCAAAGTCTGGCAATGTCCTTCAAGTTCGGTGAGGCGAGTGTTGAAGTCAGATATCGCTCTGTCTATAGAATCCATGCGTCCCTTGATTTCTTTTAATTCATTGGTTAGTGCTGTCTAGCCAGCAGACAGCTTTTGCGATTCAGCCAGAGCGATATATAAGCTGTCAGGTTCAGGGTTGTAGGGCCCTAGACTTTGTAGGGCCGCCTTCGAGTCGCAGAATATTGCCCACCGATTAGCCGGTTGGTTTTTAATATAATCTACGGCACCTCGGAGGGCAACGAGCTCCGAAGCGGTTGATGTTGTGACGTGAGAATTCTTGTATCTGATGCTTATTGATTGTGATGGTATAACTTGTGCGCCGGTGGAGCTGGTCTGAGTGGAAGAGCCATCCGTATATATGTGGACTCGGTCAAAGTAGAAAGTGTGCAAACAATCCAGAGCTACTTGCCTCGAGGCCAACGTAGTCAGTCTTCTTTCTTATCCTTGGAACGGAAAGACGCACTTGAGGTTGTTTATAGTACTGCTCACGGCGTGCGGCGCGGTTGGACGCCAACAAAACGCGAGAAAGCAGGAACTAGGTGTACCCTATAGTGAGCACGTGCAATAGGTCGTGACGAACTCAATCAACCGGACCTGCTGAATCGCCCCATCCACGCCATATGCTGCTTCCGTACCATGAATAAGAACGCTGCCAAAAATTGCGGGGCCATCGTCGCACCTGAAGAATGGCTCATCCAGACTCGTTCTCGAAGGGGAGCACGAGCCACATGAACGCCCTGTTGATGGCTCATTCACGTCTCATTACCTCGGCAGTGTGTTCGCTGCGTTCTTTTATTTTCTTTTTGCCTAAGAGTGGCGAATGAGCAGAGCGAAAGAAAGAACGGCGCTCCTGCGAACGGTTTCTCAGGAATAACCAATGAGGCATTTTAATCGGAAGCGTCGCTCCCGCATCTTCTCCGAACCGAGCGGCGGCGGTCGAAGACAATATCCCCGTGGGTGCGCTTCCAACGGCGCCGCTCGGGTGCCGACTGATCTTTCTTTCTCCAGGGCTGCGCTGAACGAAAGCACGAGAGAGCTGATCGACCGTGGAGGCTTAGGCTGGTGTTATTCGGAATACATATAACACTGCGCATGCAATGGCGCCATCTGCTTCGACCTGGAGAGGCGTAAAATTAGTCTCATTGAACTATTTCTTTCAATTTTTCTTCGTCTGTTCATGATGTGTTAACCTCTGCTTCTGCGTTATCCTCGCAGAATCCAGAAAACAATGTTCGATGGTGCCAACATTCTCTTACGTTTGCATATTAAAAAGCGAGAAGGAAAAAAGAAGAGGAAGGCACGTTAACTAGAGGAGGGTCCGGTTGGCTACCCTATGCGTTCGGAGAAGCGCAATAAAAAGGGGAGAGCTGGTGGCGCTGTACAGTGACACCGCTGCCAGGTCGGCATGAATCTGTTAGCAATGTTTCCCTTGAAATGCATTAAGTCGATCACTGCTCGTGCTTCGACCAACATTCCCGATGGACGCCGGCACTGTTGTTTTGATATAACGCTAAAATGAGAGATACGTGCGCTGATTTTGATGCCTGTCGTGTACGCCTGTTCTCCCAAATTTATGGTACCGATAATGCGAACTTTATGAACGCCTTTCCTACAAACGCATTATAGCGGCAAAATTTGTGTCATTTGCTCCTTGTGACAAAGCGCCATGCACTGCCATGAACGCGAGCAATTGATGCAGCGCGCTCTTCTCACATTTATTTTTCTCATTATAATGTTTTATCGACATGGCTTAGGGCCCATGATAGTCATAAAATCAAAGCAAAACCCAGTTGAGCGCCGCAGGAATTGCTTCCCCTCCCCCTCGCACGCACGCACGCACGCAGTCAAAACTACACAAGCATAAAAGTAGCATATCGGTCGAATTCGGGATGGTGTGATTGCAGAACACGTAGCACAATATTTCTGCGACCTCAACGTTAATTCTCCATATTACAAACTGTTTCCAACGGAGCGAAAGCGTTGTCGCCGTTCTAACTTGCGCTCATGTCCCTAAACCTATTACAACGCACCCTGCTAAGAAGTGGATCAGCATCGTCAGGCTCTGCAAAACTCGGACTTTTTCGTATATATTACAACAGTGCCACTCACTCCCCCTTCTCTCTTTTCCAGGAGCCCGCCCATACGGAAAATCCTCTTCTAGAATGTTTCCGAGGTCAGAAGTCGAAGGTTCCCCTCGCATCCCAAACTACATTCAGCTGCCAATACTTCGACTGCTCGCGGGCGATGCAGTCGTCCTAACTGGGGCGGCAGACACGAAACGGACGTCAAAACACTTCTTCCCCTCTCCGCTTTCCGCGCATTAATATGCTGGCGCTCCAAGTATAATACTGACGACCGCTGTGCAATAATGCGCGGACCTGCGGTCGGCACGACCTAAATTGACGTAGCGCCTTTCCCTTCCCTCCCTGTTTTTCTCCCTACTCCCCGAATGGAGTGGACAACCGTCTCGAGGCGGCGGCGGCGGATGTGGGCGGAGTCGTCTGTCGAGCGCGCTCCTTTACAAAAGCCAGCTGAATAAATCAAGACGCCCCCCTTCTCCTCCTGCGTCCTCATCTTTTCAACGCGTAAGTGGCTATGAACGTCGTTCGGCTCGGCGCAGGTCACGGAAGCCGTCCGGGCGGAAAGCCAAGCTGCCGTCGTCGCATCAAATTATGCCTCCCCGACTTCGCAGCGGCACCACCATCGGCCGAGATGGCAGCGGCGCCCTCCGTTCTCGTTCTTATACGCGTCCTCGTCCGCCGCTACTGCGCTGCCGGGCGTTTATCTTGCTCATTGCGGAAATTCCTCTCGCGGCTTTTGGCTCTTTGTTCTCGCCGGACTCCTTTGCTTGTGTTACGCGGGAACACGTCTCCCTACTTCTTCCCGTGAGCTGCTCCCTCTCTGTACCGTCCCTCTCTCCCGGGACCAGCTTCCTCCCCCCCACCTTCTTCAGCTCTTTCCTTACTCGCTTTCCCCCTCTACATCAATGGCTCGGCTGCGCAGCGGTCACCGCGCTGATATATTTTCCTTTATCTTCTTCCGGAGCTCGGCCACAATTGCGCCATCTGTCTTGTTCGCTCGGCGCAGTCGGCCACGCTGTTCCCCGTCCGCGTTTCCCCACCTCACCCGATATGTGGCTCCACCACGGCAAGGTCGCGCGCGCGTGTCGTTCCACGACCTTGCCTCTCCCCTTTCGCTTCTCTCCTTTTCCCTTTGCTGAGCTGGAAATTCATCATTGTCGTAGAATTTGAAATATACGCATTTTGGGAGCCGACCGTCGGGTGTCGGTGGTGGAGCTTTGGAAGTTATGGGCCAACGTGTCGTAAATGTGTTCCGTAAGGGCGGATAAAAGAAATAAGGCGTTCTGGCGGAAAGCAAAAGGCGGGCGTAAACTTGATGACTGACAAATATTCTTTGTTTCATGATGAATTAGTGAATAGGTAGCACGTCGAAGGCATCAACGAACTGAATATCACGTACAGCTCGTACTGCATCGTGCCCAAACGAATGAAAAAGCAAAACGTATATAAAGCGCTGCTTGCTTTTGGTTTTGTTTCTTGCGTTCAATTTTGATTAATAACACGCTTTACATTTTCTTTTGCGTTTAGTTTTTGCAAGAGTCTTCTACGTGAGACAAGCGTCTCAGTTACAACTTTTTCTAACTTGTGCGGCTATGTGAACAGATGTGGAAAAAATTGCGCATGATGAATAGAGGGTTCTGCCCACATCCGTTACTGCTGTCAATCCGCGATCATCCTAATAACTAATCCCCATTTTAACTATTGCTTCCTCTTGGACGCTTCCACGTTTAGATCCCTGCCTTCTCTCTTTATTTCCTTCTCCGCTTCGGTTTCCCTCACCCTCACCTTACTATTTCGCACCCGCTTATGCTGTACAGTCCTGGCATGTTGTTATTAATGTAGGACGAGAATTTCGAACCAAATTAACAAGGAGCAATATGAAAAAAAAAATAAAGAGAAACTACAAAATTTCTTTTATTTCTATAAAATTTCTGCGGTACAATAGAGCCTGCACAGAAAGAAATGTATAGTTAGCGCTCAGAAAGGTAATGCGTATATCTCTTCAGTCTTTTTCAGAAAGCTTGATGAAAGACTGGCTTATGTAAAGGACGACTACTTATGATGTGACAGGCCTCTTTCACAAGCACCAGAATTTCCTTTCTATTTGTACAGAAAAAAATGCCTCGTAAAACAGAGCTTAACATGTCTCGTGAAAAAGAGCTTAACACCTGCACATGTGAAAATATGGTCCTCTAATAAAACGACATTACTTTTCTAACCATATATTTGTGTGAGAGCATGCCGTGTTGTAACCTACGAATGTACTTGGCTAGTTTGCAGTTGCAAATTATCTGTTTCCCACCCACTTAAACGTTACTAAAAAAAAGAAAGCAGCGAATTGGATGGTACGCGAGCAAGGCCTTACGGTCCTCTTGAAAGGAAAAAAAAAATTAAAACGACTGTGTCAGTTTAACTCAGTTCAGAGTCAGGAAAAAAAGACTAAATATAGGGGCACATATTGTTGCGCAGATAACCTCTCTTAACAGAGACATACTTTGCAGGAAACGATTATTGCACTCGATGTGATAGACCCTGAATGGTCCTAGTTCTTCATTGCTTTTCTCTGCATTCGAAGGTTCGCGAGAAATAATAGCTTGCCAGGAAGGCCTCTAAAAACCAAAGTTCGAACTCGAAAAGTAACAGTCGTCCTCATTTGGCGGCAGTACATACACGCTCGGGACCGGACTGCCATCGAAAGGAACTGCATCGCCGCAGCGTATATGTGACCCTTATTTGGTATAGCAGAGGGGGTGAAATAAGGCGGAGGAGGGGAGCCAGGAGTTGCATGGGCGGCTTTTCGAATTTCCAGAGGATCGCAGGAACGGCCCGTCATTACCAACGGCCATCTGGGCGCCATAAAAGCGCGATGTGGGAGCTTGCACCGCCAAACGAGAGCAGTTAATCGGCTATAATCGGAAAGAGCGAGTGGGGAGGAGGGGAGGAGGTCCCACTCGTAATCAGAACGCCCTGTGCCAGTGCAAAGGGCAGCACCATTGACGGCGGAGCGAAAACGGGGCAAGCACGTGGACTACAACAGGAAAGAAAGGGAGAGAGAGACAGAGAGAGAGAGAAAGAGAGCGTGTGTGTTGTCGGCGTATCGTTGCTTTTTGTCTACACCCGCGTATCGTTACGCCGTCAGGGTTTTTGAGAGGGTCGGTAAAAGTGCGTTGGAAGAGTCGTTATTGTTACTGTTAGCTCGTACTGATCGGACGGAATTCCACAAAGGAACGGTGTTTATGCTTATGTGCGACGCAGTTATCGCGGCGAATATGCCTACGCCTCTCCCCTTCTTTTTTTTCTTTTTTTTTATTCTTGGCGTTGGTACTCTAGGCTTAGGGCACGCAACGTTGGCGCCGAGTAGCTGCGGCAAAGTAATCACGAGAAGAACTGTTAGCGCATATCGCGCGCTCTGATAACGAGAATTGTTCCTGTTTTTCCTGACATCCGCTAAATCTTTTGTATACATACGAAATAGCTACGGGGACAGCATGCTCGCAGCGAGGCTCGCAGCTTTCTTATTCACTGCGCCACCTCTCGAACTTTTTCACGTATAAGAAACGCGTACTTCGTGTGCACGCATCTTAATTCCAACGTGTTCAATAATTTGAAAACAACAACAACAACAACAACAAAAAAAAAAAAAACAAGCAAGCAAGCAAGCAAACATAAAACAAACAAACAAACAGAATAACTAGCAAACAGGAAAAAGATTTTTGTAAATATCGCAGAGAATCTGCGAATATCAAAGGTTTGAGTGCTTGCACCGTTCAATGTAACGTGTTACGTTAACTGACGGTGAGGACGAGGTGTCAGTGCATCGTATTGCCGGCACAACGTTAATGAAATATTGGGATGCGTTCTAGGCTAAGAAGAGACTATATGCTTCTGATGCACTTATTTCTTTTGGATTTTGCATAGAAAACCTTCTTAACATCAGTGGCAATAATTATTTACGCCTCAGGTGCGCTCCCTCACTGGAATCACCAGGGAAGTATAGACAGAAATTCCGACATTAAATTAAATTATTGTGTTTTACGTGCCAAAACCATGAACTCATCATGAGGCTTGCCGTAGCGGGGGACTCCGGGTTAATTTTGACCACCTGGGGTTGTTTATTTATTTTTTATTTTATTTAACAATGTCCTTACAGGCCTCGTATGAGGCATTGGGTAAGGGGGGCGTTACAGTAATATTAACAGTGTATATAGAACATATAAAAAACATAATAGACATACATTATTAATTGACAGTGAAAAAAAAATATATGCCTATCTTATACAAGTATTAAAAGCATGGTACAACATAACAAGGTCTGGAGTGTACATATTAGAAAAAAACAAATGATACAGTTTTTTTAATAAACAATGAAAAATAATGTTGCCACTCCAGTACAAATACTAAACAATACTAAAGAGTACAAGAATAATAAGCGAAATGAGCTCATAAACAAGAGAGCACATAACTGGAAAAAAAAAGGAAAAAAAGCATCCTGCACTTTATTGAAGTTACGCGGTGGAATATGAAATGATGAGCTGGCGGAATTTATCGGGATTAGGTTCGGAGACGATGAAATCAGGAAGAGCGTTCCACAATCGAATGGCACGAGGAAGCGCGGACCAGTTGAATACATGTGTGTTCCCGTAGATGCGTGTGAAGCTGAGGTGATTATGTAATCTGCGAGATGTGAAAGGTGCGACTTCAAGCCGTAAAGAAGATTTTCTATCCGCATGAACGTACTTGTGAAATAATGATATGAGTGCAAAATCGCGTCGAGTACTTAGTGGCTCAAGTGAAATATCAAGTTTTATTTGTGAGATGCTTGAATTGTAAGTGTAGTTACGCGAGATAAACCTGGCGGCCCTATTTTGAATTGATTCTAATAAGCTGATTAGGTTGTTATGATGGGGTGACCAGATTGGGGAGGCAAATTCGAGCTGGGGGCGAACAAACGTCTGATAAGCTAGCTTACGGATGTTAGAGGGCGAATTTCGTAGATTTCGGCGTAAGTACCCCAGTGATCTTGAAGCATTAGCACATATAGTAGTAATGTGATGGGCCCAGGAAAGGCTTGGTACGAGATTAATGCCTAAGTATTTGTAGGAAGTAGCTACAGAAATTGGTTTATTATTTACGTTATATTGGAAGGAAGAGATTGAGTGTTTACGGGTGAAAGACATTACTTTGCATTTAGACGAATTAAGATTCATTAACCAAGTGTTACACCAATCCAATATGAGCTGAAGGTCGTTTTGAAGAATGAGGTGGTCATCGGGGCTGGTTATAGGGCGGTAAATAATGCAGTCATCTGCGAATATTCGCACTCGGGATGTTAAGTTATTAGGAAGATCGTTAATGTATATTAAGAATAGTAGCGGCCCAAGAACGCTACCTTGTGGCACGCCGGAAGTGCACCTAAACCTAAATACACGGGTATTTTTGCATTTCGCCCCCATTGAAATGCGGCCGCCGTGGCCGGGATTCGATCCCGCGATCTCGCGCTTAGCAGCTCAACACCAAAGCCACAAAGCAACCACAGCGCGTAGAAATTCCGACATGGTAAGTACGCTTGACGCTGAGCTATCCTTCGACAAGGCAACTCTTTCGCGACCTTCTCTGTGTTCTTATTGCGATGGAAATTAAATGTACACTCCAGAAGAATTTTCGCCGTCGCCATCGCCGTGATATTGCGCATATATATATTTACAAGGATGTCAGTAAAAATACCGGCTGCAACTTTTAAATGCCCACAATAGACAAAAGCATAAACGTTACGTATGTTAGTGTTGCAAAGAATTATCTTCTATTAAGTCTTGTAAGGATTGTTGACGTTATGAAACTGATTGTTGCCAACGATTGTTGCCGTTGACAAAAAAAGAAAAGAAGGGAGCGGATTTGAGGGATATCAGTATAGGCGTATTATCAGGCGGCACGCAATTTTCACGACGTACACGGTGCTATTCAAACAAAATGTGGCGAAACGGAAGCTTTTCTAATGCACAGAAGATTTGAGGACACCTCCATGGCACTACGTGCCGCCCGAGCCAGCAAGCAGCAGCAGCCTGCGGTGAGAAGCCCTCCTGACACCTACATTTCGCTACTGCCAAAGTGGAGGCCGCCGGTGATGTAGCGCTACGTGCTGCCCGAGCCATCAAGCGTGAGCCAGCGTCACGAGCGCGCGAGAAAGGGCTGGTGACGTGGCGTCGCATTCAGTGGGAAGTTAGGTGGCGTTTTTTGGTGCTAGGGACTCCGCCGGGCTTCTTTTTTTATTAAATGTATTTAAGGAGAGGTTGGTGCCTATGTTTCGTGCCGGCTACTCCTCTTCTCTTACACGATAGTTATCGTCGGAAAGTTGTCAACAATCACGAAACCGGACTATTAAACACATGAACGAGCATTCACGTACTACATCTCACTACTGCAGTACAATTAAATGTTCACGCAACAGAAGAGTTCACATAGCGCAAATACCAACAAAACCGAAGCGTTCACACGTAGCACAGGGGTTCACCAGCATATGTTCACAAAACGAAGATGTTCACACGGAAAGTGTTGGACACTTGTGAGTTAGGTCCCTCCTGAATGCTGCGTTCTAAGTACAACAAATACAAATGCTACATGAAAACAAAGACACAATGAACATGTAATTAAGGTTACCTGCTTATAATAAGAATGCTTGCAATAACTGTTGTATGACTTAGTATTTTTGCGATATTTTTGATTCCTCAAGAAATTGCATTAAGGCACGCGCAGCGACGTCTTGAACTTTTTCTGTTGTCCATGGACCTGAAATTTTTCCTGAGGATAGTGGCCATCTATCCAAGCCATGCAGTTTCTCCCAAAGGTGCTTGCGGGGAGCAGCATGATATTTACAGTGTAGAAGAAGGTGTTCTATGTATTCTTCAACTTATTCACATGAGCATGTATCACTGTTAGTTTTCCTTACCTTATACACGAAGCTTCTAGTATAGGCATTGCCTAGCCGAAGCTTATGAACTGTTGTTTGAACAGATCGACTAACTTTAGAAGGAATATGGACTGCTATAACAGGATCGATGTTATATAATTGAGAATTCTGCGCATCATTTATGAACGAAATTTCCTTGGACAATGAACCGCATAGTTTGTTCCATAGACATCGCGCATCACTCGCCGCTAGATGAAGTAATGATAATTAATGCTCTTGATGAGCTGCACGTGCCATGTAATCACCTGTTACATTTCCTATGATTTCACAGTCACTTGGAATCCACTGGAAAGTTAAGTCGTGTTGTAGATCTTTCGCTATGGCGTATGTCTTCTGTATTTCGTATGTCAATGAGGTCCTTGCTTTTTTTAAGCTGATTTCATTTAAGCACAGCAATGAGGCCTGTGAATCGCTCAGAATTACCCAGCGAAGTGGTTCTTACTGCTGACATAAGTACCATAAAGCAGAAAGTATTGCGTAAAGTTCTGCCGTTGTGGTTGCTCTAAATTGGCAGAACTTATAAGTACTTTTCTCTCGGTATGTACGCACATAAAACACAGATTTAGAGCGTTGTTTCCAGCATGATCCATCGGTATACACGTGAATACGATCTACATGTTTAGTGTAAAGATGTGATTAAGTTAATTGCTTTATCGCAACTACGGGCATATCACATGTGCGACCGACTCCAGGAATTGAAGTGACTATTTCTGGAATTGCTCCAATTTAACGGTGTCGCGTAACAAGTTCTACACGTGTGTGCCTTAAATTATTAAGTGAGATTGCATTCTTGGACAGAACACCCGAGCACGGTGTAATTCTCGGAAGATGATAGAACTCTACCTAGCGTTTTCATGAAATGGTCGACAACTTAAGCTACTCCTGGGCAAGAGAAGAGGGAACGCATAAAAGTTACGTCAGCACGAAAGTCACACGCACACACGCACGCACGCACGCACGCGCGCGCGCGCGCGCACACACACACACACACACACACACACACACACACACACACACACACACACACACACACACACACACACACACACACACACACACACACACACACACACACACACACACACACACACACACACACACACACACACACACACACACACACACACACACACACACACACACACACACACACACACACACACACACACACACACACACACACACACACACACACACACACACACACACACACACACACACACACACACACACACACACACACACACACACACACACACACACACACACACACACACACACACACACACACACACACACACACACACACACACACACACACACACACACACACACACACACACACACACACACACACACACACACACACACACACACACACACACACACACACACACACACACACACACACACACACACACACACACACACACACACACACACACACACACACACACACACACACACACACACACACACACACACACACACACACACACACACACACACACACACACACACACACACACACACACACACACACACACACACACACACACACACACACACACACACACACACACACACACACACACACACACACACACACACACACACACACACACACACACACACACACACACACACACACACACACACACACACACACACACACACACACACACACACACACACACACACACACACACACACACACACACACACACACACACACACACACACACACACACACACACACACACACACACACACACACACACACACACACACACACACACACACACGCACGCACGCACGCACGCACGCACGCACGCACGCACGCACACAAACAAAAAAGAGAATGCGGAAGTGTCAGTGCGGAAGTGAATTGCGTTCGACTATAGGTGTCGGATCAGATGACCACAACTAACGCCTTCCTGGTCCTCTGGTGTGACGCCGCGTGCGGGAGGCTCGAAATAAAGATGCTTGTATGTCGTCACTCGGTGAGTCTTGTTCAGCGAAACAGAGCGCCAAACACTCTGCACTGATTCTATATAGAGCCATAGACCTAGTGCAATCAACAGTATCCAATGTCGAGAGGAACGAATGTGACATTCGCTGCCTCAAGGACAATTACGTCATCTGCTCGAAGCCGAAGGCCACTCGTCGGCTAGTGACAAACACGCGCGATTGTTATTTTCAGCGCGCGCTCTTATGTTGCGACGCAGTACTGACATTGTTTCGGCACATTCACCGAAATATCACGGGAACACCAAATACGTACGCTTACAAATGAAGCGCCAAGTGGTTATGATGCTGAAAGAAAGAAAGAAAAAAAAACGCGATACACAAACGAACGGAATAAAAAAAAAAGAAAAGGACGATCGAATCATTTACCAGTGTCATTTCCATCACCTAATTATTCACCAATTCCACGGTATTGGTGTGCGCAGACGCTGCGCGGCTGAAACCCAGTGACTGTGATATTTTCATCACGATGCGTAGGTGACGTCAGCAGCAGTGTAGGAATAGTCTCCGAAAAACAAACTGAAAAGTGAGAGAGAGGAATAAGAAGACAATGAAGCGAAAGACGGATTGGTTGAGGAGGAGAAAGAGAGAGAAAAAGAGAGCTACGTTGGAGACAGCATCGGGGCGAATAGCGGTCGGGCTGGAATGTAACTACAGCCAATCCTGTTCCTCATTGCTTTCTCGCCCCCTTGGTGTATCTTGTTTCCCACTTTCGGTGCGCGGGGCCGCCCATTTCCCTTCGCCTGTATTCTGGGGCACTGAATATCTGGGAGGAGGGATGATTGCCTGCGTCACTCTGCGTGCCTGTACGGTGTGCGCGCGCGCATTTGTATGTATAGTTGTACCGTTGCGCATTTGATGGAGGTGTATAGCGAGTGTGGTGGTAAGACAGGCAGCGCGACGCACGGAGGTGTACGGGTGCCCCGGCCTTTCACTGGCCAATTAGGGTGCGGGCCCACCGCTTCGAGCCGTGACAAAAAGCGGGCGCGATGATGGCGCGCCGCTTCTGATTCTGTCGAGACGTTGCGATGCCGGCGGCCGCTGCCGGCAATCAAGGCCGGGCAGCCCGGCTCCTTGTCTTTGCGCCGTCGCTGCCTCCGCTGCTACACGTGAGGCAGAGAGGGAAAGCCGCTGATCGCCTTTCCTCCCCCTCCGGGTCCCTGTCGTCCTCGCCCAACATCCTCACCGCCGAGCTCCTGCACCATTCCTTGCGTGAACTCCTGCTTCGCATGGATGGGTCCGAGATTCATTCTGCCATACTTTTTCACTTGCGTACACCACCCGAGGCTGGTGCGTTTGTCTCTTCTCTCCCGACCTCTCCTCCACTCCTATTCCATCCAATTTTTCTTCGTTTGCTTTCTCTGTTTGGTCTCTGCGTTAAAGAATGGGTGAGACTTATACCAGCGTCGCGGGGAGATACGAAGGCTGCCCTTTTAAAGGGGAAGGGGGGACTCTTTTTTTGCTCCGCGCTAAATGTTACTGTGAATGTCCATTTCCTTCGTTCGCCTTTTCTCTATTGCCCTAACACGATTTCAATATTATGGGGAGGTTGGCTAGAGCTGATCCCGTCGTCCGTGGCCATTCAGTTAACCGACGCGAATGGCCGTTCCATTTTGTGACGCGAGTACGACATGTGAGCTGTAAATCAATGCTGGGTTCTGACAAATTTAAATGCGGGCGCTCAACTCTAAAAAAAAAAAAAAAAAAAAAAAAATGCTGTGAAGTTTTTTTGTACTCTTCATGACGTACAAGTTCTCCAAACTTTTTGAACAACGTGCAGAAATACGTTCTTCGCTGGAACATTTATTTGGTGTGCCCTTTTCTCAGTTGTGCGGCTTTTAGTACGAGTGTCTCCATGAAGGAGTACGATTGGATCTAATTAAAAAAATGGGAAACAGGGGATTGGAGAGCCCAGTTAATACGACCTATATGAACACGCGCATATTTAGTTATAGGTATTGCTTCGTCAAACAACCTAAATTTGGCGTTAACTGACATCGTTATCATGAACTACGAAAGGAATAAGTTTCCGTAAATAAAATGTTGTGCCATATTTGTTGCGGTGTATAGGTGTATATATATATATATATATCCGTCTAGCTAGTGCCAAATTTGTTTCTCTTGTTGCTGTTGTAACAAGGGAAGTTGGTGCGCCACCTTTTGTTTACGCACGTGTAGGGTCAAATGGTTGTTGACCGCAGTTTATGTTCGAGGTTAGCGTCCCGCTTGGTCACGAATGCGTGTCCATTGCCCCTTTTTGATAGGTACGCGTAATATAGGTAAAACAGGAGAGAAAGATCGATCTTTATTGTAACAAAAATACGGTAATTTCCTTCCCGCAGAAGCGCTTCCTTACTCCCTCTTTAGCTCCACTGCTCATTTTCCATTTTTTTTTCCTTCCCGAAATTGTCATCTCTTCCTCATCATTCGCGGAATCCGCACATTCGAGCTGCAAACATTTATGCTGAGGGTGACGTTTCTCGTGGGAAATGTGTTCACCCTGGTCGTGTTTCACATTGGGGCTACAAACAAACGGAAGTCTCATAGTCAATGACTGCATTGAAGCCTGCTGTCAAGATTCATTATCGAAAGAAACAACTATAAAGGAGCTAAATAGAGACAAATCATACAGGTATGGTCGGTATGAGAATGACTCGATTTTACTGTTATATACTTTTTCCTTTCAAACTCTTACCTGCAATGCGCGCTCTATACTTGGAAATGGTTACTGAACAAGAACACCGTTGCTCGCTAACAACAATAAAACAGCACACGTTTCTAATATTTTTTTTTATTACACTTCCCACATTACTTCCTCCCTCTCCTTCTTTCTATATCGGTTCCTGCCTCCGTCCGCTTTCTGGAACATTCATCGGCAACTTCCGTGGCGTCATCGCGACTTCTCAATGGCCGCGTACACGCGTGCATTGCGCGGCAACCCTTTTACGACTTCGTTGTTGCCAGCGGAATCCTTTCTGCAGCAGGCGTGATTGGAGCCAGGCAGTAAAGGCTCGCCACCCAACGAGCAGCTTCCAAGATTGCCAGGCCTCGGACAGAGCTTCGGTGAGCAGCGCTACTGCCGGGGACATTGCCGCCGTCTCTAAACAGGCTTCGAACGATATAAAACAAGAGAATCCTGGAGCATTATGGGAGAGTACAAAAGTTGCGTATTTTTAGAACCAATCAATAGCGAGACATTAACTTGCGTTATTGCCTTTCCCTGTTTCTTATCGTTCGCGTTCGTACTCTCACCACTCTAGCGTTGGCTGGCGGCAAGGCCGACTCGCGAACGTGCTTCCAAGATTTCGGTGTTGCGCAGATTAAAGAATGAAACAGCGTTTCGCAATTGCTCGCGCGATTTGACGAAGGTATACGCTCCTGCTAATGAGGCAGATATACTCGACTCCCATGATCGCCATATATCCGCTCAAGGACCTACACACGCGCCACGCAAACTATACACGCAAACACGCATGCTTGCGAGCTTCCCTGTTTGCTGTGTGCGTGTATCCCAGACAAACAAACAAACAAACAAACAAACAAACAAACAAACAAACACAAACAAACAAATAAACAGACAGACAGATAGACAAGCATGGGCATGCACGCATGCGTAAGCAAGCACAGACAAACGCGCACGCCAGATGTATATCGCATGGCCATCGGCCGTGACGGCGAGAAAAGAGTGTCCTAACCATGACATGGTACGGGGGCGCAGTCTCCGGGAAGGAAAGTTGGGGAGGGTAGCAGAGCTAACAGTGCTGGCAGCAAGCTTACCAGATATCCGTGCATAGTCCTTGCCGGTCTCTTCTCGAGGAGAAAAGCATATGCCACTTTTCCCACACGTCTCAGGGGACAACGCCGTTTTTTTTTCGTGCATCTAGCGTTTCTCTTTCTTCAGCGAGCTTAGTCGCAGGCAGGCTGTACGTGTGTTGTGTGAACTACAAGTAAACGCATGAAGACTACGTGTCGCACACCACCCGTCGGCACCATCTTTCAATCTGTACAAGGCACTATAGAAGGAGAAGGTGTCTGTGTATGTCATATGTCGTCTCCGTAGTTTAGATACAAAAGATAGGAATAAAAAAGGAGCTTCTTTTTATACAAGAAAGGCGATGGACCACCGTCTATACATTTATTCTCATGCAGTGAAGAAGCAGCCAAGTGGTTTTGTTTGTTTGTCCGTTTGTGTGTGTGTGTGTGTGTGTGTGTGTGTGTGTGTGTGTTTGTGTGTGTGTGTGTGCAGCGGAACGCCACTGCTGGCAGGAAACAGCGGCGGGTTTAACCAGTCTAACTTCGTTAAAGTGCACAAAGTTGGAATCGGAATCGTCCTGGAAAAGCTGAAACGAATGCCTGCAGCGTATGAACGACCGAGAAAGACGCCACGCGTGAATCAGCGAGCGGGCAAGAGAAACTATACGTATAAGTACAGTGAAGTGCAAACAGGATAAGCGCACGGAATATTCCATCGACATCAGCGCATGCGCCTTGTTAGAAACACAACCGGAGCCTTCTGAATTGAAAGTCATTAAGCGTCTGCTAGGGAGAAGCGAAATAGTGCTTGCTTCGGAATTAATCAGTGATGCGTGATGGGGGCGCCAGAAACGGGGACACGAGATGACGGTCCCTATATGGGGCATACTTGCCGGCGTCCATTCAGAGCTGTGGCTATTTTCTTGCTTGTTTTCACGTGGGGGTTTAGCATTATTTTTTCACCGAGAAAGAATGATCGCAACTAGTTGCTTCCAAGCTCCGCGTATGGGACATTCTTATTCGTCTGCCGCGTACGACGAAAAATCCTGCCTTGCAAGAGAAAGCAAGCACAGGAATTGTTCCCCGCACACAATGTGATCAAACGTCTATAATACCAATCAAGTTGTAACTTGAATGGCTAAAATGAACTTATTTCTCTGCTGATTTCTTCACATGAGCAAATACCTTCGTCCGCTTGGCTCTATGTCTATTTCACAATTTGCTTTGAGGAAAAAGGCGACTACGATGCCGACGAAGAGAAACCAATTTTTCGCCCACTTATCTGGATATATTATTGTGGCACATCAAACTTTGAGCCGCACTTCTCGTAGGCTTCATTTTGTTGCTCTAAAGCGCACGCTTCGTGTCAGAACTGTGAAGCGTCACATGTACATAGCTTGAAGCCTGAAGTATAGTATCCCCAAAGCGTCCATCCCTTTGACGTATGTTTTTACATAACGGACACCATGTCTTAAGATAATTTTGCTCCGTAGCGGCTGATTGCGAAGGCATTTCTCCATCGACAAAACAACTGAGCATTGTCGCTGACGAGAAAAAAAAAATGTAATGAAAATGAAACTTTTTGCACCCGCGTCTCAGAATCATTAGAAGTAAGAGTCCCATTTTGTGTAGGAATCGCGACCGACTGCAGCCATGCTGAGATGACTGCATGCATTCTTTCTCAGTTATTATTGCAGCCCTAGAAGTGACGGTAGCTTGCAACGAAGCTTGATAAAACAGCGCCGCTCTGCTGTCCTGGAAGTCCTGAAGCAGGATAGGCACGGTGGCGTTTTTTTGGCGCAGCTCAAAACTCTATTATTTTGTTTTTTTGTGCCATCTAGATGGAGTCAAGATTTACGGGGATACAGGCGGCTATGCTTTATCTTTAGGTACATGGACGAGTGACCAATAAAGCCTTCATTCGGGGCGGAGTGGGGAGCGGGGGGGGGGGTGTTGGCTAGAGCAATAACTGCGTTATAAGGCTGCCAGAGGCACTGTGCTGTAAATTAGCTATCATAAACAGGCGCTGCAGGGCAACGTCGCATTCTTGCTAGCACACCCTCAATAGCGAAGTTTTATGAACGTTGGAATGAACAAACTCCGCACACTCTTTATTGCAACTCAGACATCCCGCTAGACTGCTCTGACGCGAACCAACTCTTCTGCATCGACTGTGACTAGTAAGTCCTGCCTTCGCCAAAACATATGCATTACTCATTAGAATGGCTGTCAATTCTGCATGCGATGCTTGCGGCTGCGTGAGAACGTCTATCGGGTACTGTGCTATACATGTCCCTTATTTGACTTCCAGTGGCGATGCCTCTTCAGTCTATTGGGACGGCTGGCCGATCGACCACTGTCCGTTCAGAGAAAGCGAAAGACATGCAGAAATAGGACCGGGAAGTCAACTAGACGCACGTCCGGCTTTACTGCATGCTGAACGAGTTGAGTATGAAAATGCAACTAGAGAAATACGAGAAAAAGAATTGACACTGCCTGCACATTTGGCTCTGCTCAGCGCGCTGAATTGCGGTCGCTGAGGACAGTCGACTCTGCCGATGTATTGCAACTATTTCAAACACGGAAGCTTGTCTCTATAATAACGCGCGACAATATTTCAAAATAGGTTGAGAGAAGGACTCACTGCCCAACTAGTTCACCTTGCAGTCTGATCATGGTAACTTGGCGAAATGTCACAGGATGACACAAACACAAAACATACAGGGACGACGAGCTGTACTGTCAGCTCTTTATTAACAGAAGACCACCCACCGGTACATGCGCTTTTCGGAGCGCATGCGCACCGCGATATAATCGCGTCACTGCGCAAAGAAACATGACATGAAAATCGTGCATATTACATAGCAGTATTCACAAAATAATACTCGGAAGTATTATTATAGATGTTTTATTATTGTGTGAATGTATTATTGTGTGCAACTATTATTATTATGGATGCTCCGCCGATACAGACGGATTTATCCTTCACTAATTACAAAATGCGCCTCCAACTGGCATTAGCCCTCGTCCTTATCTGTTCCATACTTGTGCCCGTCCGCCTGATTCACGCTAAGTTATCCTAGAAGTATGGTGAAGCACAATAAGAAAGCATCGTTAAATAAAATGAATAACTTTTTTGTTAGCAACTAGGGGGTTATTTGGGGTGGCGAACACATGTAGCCATATCCCTGGAATGGATCCTTAAGTCACACCAAGACTCGACGAAACAGCTTTTATGTTTCCCAAAACTGAGAGCCTCACAAAATTCTGAGCGCTATAATAATCGTCTTGGTGATACAACTCTTCTTTAACATCTTCCGCGCCATCTTCACTTGCAGATACAAAAAAAAAAAATTCATATCGGGCTAGCCAAAAAAAAAAAAAGAAAGAAAGAAAATAAACCTGTGCTTACGCAGGCATCGGAGAAGAACCAGAAATTTACCGCTGCTTAAATATAGCCTTCATCAGACTCACCCGAATGTCGCTCACGGCAGATATTATTTATAATTTTCCCAGCACGACATCGCGTCCTACCTGCAGTGTTGACGAGGACTTTAATAATTTCATTTGTTTTCGCTCGCAGTCGCTCCACAACCTAAAGGACTGCCTTGGAAGAACGTTTTAAACGTTCCACATAAGACGCGACTTCGGCGGTGGGAAGTTCTTGCACCGTAGCAATGTCCCGAATCTCAAGTGCGCCCCGCTCTGATATATCCTTCCTGCGCGAAACTAGCTTCAATGAGACTGGAAATAATTTTTTTTTGTTAGTGACGTTGGGTTAGTGTATGTGTCAGTGTGTGTATGCGTTTGTGCGTGCATATTATTTGTTTTTATCTCACTCCCTTTCGTTAATCTTGCCTCATAATGAGATAGTAGATCTAGCAGGTAAAATCCGAAAGGTTTCTTTTCTTTCGTCTCTCACCGTCTCACCTGGAGGGGTATGAGAAGTTGGCCGCTTTTTAGGCTAACCTCTCCAGACATTAATAACATTTCTCTTTTTTTTTTGAAGAATAATGAAGATGTCTGAAGGGCAGGTAGAACAATTATAAGATGGTGGTTATCACTGGTAATCCCCATGCGTGAAACAGTTAAGGAAGGAATGCTTTGCACATGCGTCACAACAAGCGTCCTGACCTACGGAACGTTCGTGGACTGCACCGGTGTGCCTGTGCTGGCTTCGTGCACTACAAAGATGCTGATATTATTTAACGACCACCTGCGTCCTTATACACACTGTTACCTACAGTGGGCGTTGTGTGTTGTGGTTACGTCATAGTGGCCTAGGCGACCTTTAATAATAATAATAATAATAGTAATAATAATAATAATAATAATAATACCTATATATATATATATATATATATATATATATATATATATATATATATATATATATATATATAGATGCGTCGATTGAGATAAGAGAAATACCACAGCTTCGCTGCTCGTCCTTCTTCACACAGTTGAAGGGCTGATGAATTTTTTTCTCCATCCAGCCTGCACAATCGGAGTCGCGCGATCCACAATATGTTGGAAGAAAACAAATGTATACGCTTTAGACCTTCATAATAACATTCTCGAGTACTCACCACTCTTTCTTGACGTTCGTAATTGAATTCATCTGCCACGAAATGCGATATTCGCAGTAAATTACGACAAAGTTGTTCAGAAGCAGAACCTTTGTAACATCAATTTAAAATCGCATTCAGATTCCCGCGTTTATTTCGTTTTATTAAACTTCGTGCATTGCGAGACAAGTCGCGCGAAAATCGCGCGCGCAACTAACTACAGCGAAATAAAACGGTGGGAACCTAATACAACTAGTCAGGCTGTCGCGTGCATGGACCAACAAGTAGTTTCATCGGCGCAAAGCCTGTGGCGCCTTCCATGCAACGATATCGACCTAGAACCGATTTCATCCCGTCGCTTTCCGGGCGGCCTCGACGTCGCTTTCCGCATTTATCTGTCCTTTTTTTTTTGAAACCGTACTCGTCCCACCCCTTTCCGTGTCGCGCACGGGTTTTTTCGCCCGAATGGTTCCCACGGGTGGCGTTTAAAGCGGCGCCGGCGGTGGTCTCACCAGCAGCAGCCGCCGCGGTCGACCTTCGGCCTCGCGCGAGCTCTTTGGCGGCAGCGGCGGATCCAATAGCCGCACCGCCGGTCGAGCGACGCCCCGATATTGTTATCACGGTGGCAATTTGTCGTCGTCAAACCATTTGTCCGGATTGGACGACAAATTGTCGGAAAAACCGGGTCAACCTGTTTCCTCGTTCCGTTTCTTTTCGGACCTTATTGCTCGCCTCCCTTTCGTGCAGCTTCCGAGTCATCTTTGACGAATTGTTTGTTCTTCGCGATCGCCGACTCGATATAGTTTGAAACTTTTTTTTTTTGTCAGGGGAGGGGGACTGTCGTTTCCTCCGCATGCGATGTTCGAAGTAGGAGCGCCGTCGTGTCGGGTCACTTGCAGCCGAGCTTGATTGATGCGGAGGTTGAGACCCATGCTTCAATATTTACGGATAGGATTGGGAGCAGTTTTTATCGTGGTCTTATTTTCCATTAACACAAAGAGAGAGCGGTATATGAAAACTGAGAGCCCCCCCCCCCCCTCCCTTCTTTTTGCAAGTTAAATGAAAGCGGTAAGCCAGCAAACAATGAAAGCATAGAGAGCTCAGGGGAAAGAAACCATTTTTAAAAATTGCATTCATAGGAGTTACATCATATGATGGTAAATTTTTCAATAATTACAATGTCTAAAGGAAAAGGCAAAGCGAAATGAAATGGGAAGTGACCTTTAGGGGCCGGCAGTGGGACCTGAATCCACTCGCCACATGCATTGGTGCAGTGTTTTGAATCCATTTGCTTCCTGCAAAATGTACTGTTGCAGTTACGTCGAAGGCAGCTCTGGTGTTCGAAGTGCTCCGACAAGTGCTCGCAGGTGCCTTATACGTTTGAGGAGGGCACGACATACGTAAAAAATTGAGAATTACGCAGCCGCGTGGGTAATCGCTCGCTATTAAAGCACCGCCCCACGTTCCTGACTTCCTCTTTGGGATATTAAGTGCAGTCACTATCCTGTATCCCTGATTCGTCGTGGCTTTGTGCTACAAAGCACTAGGTTGCGGATTCAATTTGCAATCTTCATAAGTTCGTTTCAAAACGCGTAAGTACCTGCGCGAGATCCAATTCACGATAAGCTCTCACGCTACAATTGTTCGTAAAAGCAAATTCCAGCCAATGCTGATGCTGGACCTATCATTCGCGAGTGTGGCCAGCCAATAGCAAAGAGTACTTTACAACGAAAAGATTTGTGAATTTGGCCCCTCATTGCTAACTCATGCACGAACGTGACTCATAGTTCGCCTGGAAGTGTAAGCGAAGCGCAGGCAGGCGGTACTTTCTTCTATTCGACGGAGTCGGAGAAGCAGCGTCGGGTCAGGACTTATTGAAGCCCAGTGCTACACCTCTCAAAACACAGGCGCTGCAATATCGTTCTTCTCTGAGCTCTGACTGAGCAACTGCTTTCGTTCACGCATGCAGCGCCAAGGTGTAAAATAATTTATTGAAGTGGTATAGCGTCCCGAAGTACGTATAACGTCTCAAGATACTACAAAAGATGCGCTCGTCTTCGTGTTTTTTAAAGTATACACAGAGCCTTATACGCGAGTGATTTTTCCCTTACGCCGCTACCGAAACCCGGCTGCTAATTGCAGCTCAGACCTCGTGCTAAGCAGCTACTTCGAATGCTCCAAATTACCCGATCATAGCTCAGGAATCGAAGAGACGCGTTTCTGAGGTGCACTAAGGCAAGAGTGGTGCTGAGATGAGGCTCGTTTGCGGCTTCGGGCTTTGATTTTCCTCGAGATTTTCCTGTTGCTCTGGCATGGCTGCTGTTAGTGAGTGCGGCTTCTGGCCAGGTGGCTCCCGGTAGGTGGCTTATGCGTGCATAGTGTGCTCTGCGTCGTGTCATCCGTGTAGGTTCCTATACAGGCGGCCCACCAAAGTTGCAAGGAAGAAAGAGTGCCACCTGTGTTTTTTTGCGTGGCCAAGGAACGCATCGCCAGGAAGTGGCAGTGTCATCGCCTTCTGTCCCGTTGAGCTCACGCAACATAGTTCTAATATCACACGCTGTTGTTAGCGCTCCTCTTTCTCAGCTGCGCGCTGTCACTTCTAATCTCGTCCCCCAGCGCTGTCAGCGATGGAGAGACAGTGCGGGCGAATAATTACAAACTCCCACCGGCCTGCTCTGCAGCAGACAAATGGCTGAATCAACAGTTCAAATTACACGTCGGATAGGTGGTGGCAAGTGACGCCTTCTTTCGTCCTTACTCTGCTTTTCTTTTTTTTTTTCTTGGGGAGGGGGGGGGGGGGCATGGGTTGGGGAGGGTGCTTCTGATTTAACGATAACGGTGACGGACGTGCCACGAAAATGTCAGGTTGAACTCAGTGCACATGGCATAAACCTGGTCGTGCGCTACTAGACATGTGTGCACTTTGATTGCTGCGGCTTGTGTTAAGACCGTTTCGCACTGCTTTTCATTTATTTTTTGCGTATTGTTGTTTGTATTCTTTTTTCTTCTTTTATCTCTCTTAAGACTTGTGTGACTGGCCCAGCACGAAAAAAAAAAAAAAAGAAACATAGCCAGGGAAGCGGTTTGGGAACGTTTGAAAAGTGTGATGGCGTTTTAGTCGTCTTCCTATCTCGGATCCTAAGCTGGAAACCAGCTCAACCGGAAGCGAAGAGATGGTCCGAGCGCTGGCGATCCGAGTGCTGCTGGTACCCACAGAATCGATGGCGTTTTCTTGCCTTTCTTTTTCTTTTTTTCCTACGCGGTCTTTGGGTTGCAGACGTTGTTATAAACCGCCGCATTGAATGGATGTAATGTACCGGAACGAAGGGAAGATGAAGAGAGAGAGAGAGAAAAAGAAGAGAGCGAGAGCAAGACGTACAACACCGTATGCAATACGAAAGAAACTACTAAATAAGAATCTGGATGTTGCAGTATGTTGTGCTTATATTTACAGTCCAAAAAAAGAAAAAAAAAAGAAATATAAATTATCTGGTGGATAGGTTGCCGATAAGAAATGACGCGGAACAGTATTACGTATATGTAAGACGTTTTCCCTATGAGAGCGGGCACCGAAATATTACGCATGCGTGTTTAACTGTGTCAGTACGAGTGGTTCTAGTATTGGAAAACATGCACCGGCCTTTGCTCCACCATAACCTCTCGTTGTTCGCTTGTCTTCTTAAAGCAAGCCATGGTGTCTGTTAAAAAAAAATGGTTTGCACCGTGCGGCCTAAGCGTGCTGCGATGTAGAGAGGAGCTTGGCCTTTCTAGTCAAATGCGCATCACCTTTGTCGAGTTGTCAACCGCACATTGCCGCAGAGGCACCAGTTCAACCCTCAGTGACACCGCTGGGCGATAATTACGTAAAGGAATGGATAGACTAATGGACGTGCCAAGGACAGTATCGAGCTCTTAACCACAGTCGCAGAAAAATAAAAAGATGTCCGAGCAGTTATACCTGGGATGGAATGAACAATCATGCATCTTTCTAGACCTTGGGGCACTAGTGCAAACCTTTCCCTCGGCAATGCATATCCTACATATACAATGTGCTCGCCTAAAACAAAGTAGTTCTAAATTTTCTGAGAATCAAACATTCGTTCCTTTATTTCCCTAATAAAGCTCTTTTGGTTCGTCGTATGAATTCCTGGTTCTGTGTGAAATAAAAAGTTTCTCTCTCTCCCTCAAGTAACGAAGAACCGCAGCAGTGAGCAGCGTTTTCCAAGAGAGAGGACGAGAGGTAAAAAAAAGTATAATGACGTAGCTGCGAACATACTCAACAGTGTATTGGTATTCAGTGTAGTCTATACCTTTATAAAACGCGATGTCTTCATTGGTTGTGCGCGGCGTTACAATTGATAGCTTCAGCCTCTTTCTATGGCACACACAGCGTAACACCAGGCTAGAGACATGGAGCAAACTGAAGAGTAGAAGGACCGAACACCTCAATATGACAAGTGATAAAATAGAAAAGAAGAAAGCTTGCACGAAGGACTTAAGCATGCATACACCTTTATAGTCATTTGAACAAAAAATAGTACACGATATATCAACCTTTTTTTTTCTTGCAGATTGTGAGATGCAAGAAAGGGGACGACTTGATAAGGTGTTCTCCTGTTTTAATTCTCTAACGAATAAAGTATAACATCACACACGTTTTGTTTTGTTGCAAACTAGACCAATAGGATTGCCCCGTTTTAATTAAGGATATGTATATGTCTACTTATAAAAAACACTGACCGCCCTTCCAATACTGTGAAGAGGGGTGTAAGCGAAGCTCGGGATCCGTGGCTCTTCGTTGTCGTACCGCCTCGGCTTCACGCTCCCTCACGGCGAGGTTGGCGACCAACGACCCCTTTCTCGAGCGACGCCTGTTCTTCGGCCGAACGCACGACGCGTGGCCCGCTTCCGCTGCCGTTCCTTAAACACAGCCTACTCTTCGGCAGAACTAGTTAAACGCGACCTGCCTATCCAACTGCCGGGCCTGAACAGGCGGGAAACGGCGGGCGCGAGGAGAGCGAACACGCGATCACACCCTTTCCCTCCTCCGGAGGGAAGGGACGGCTGTGATAGGCTCGCCCCTTGCGCTGCGTCTACTTCTTCATACATAGAAAACGCCGCTTTAAAGGACGCGTATGATGAACCGACAGTGACTGAATATTTTGTTTCCTGTGATCATCCCATCAAGAGCACCCTGCTAGTTCAATGTAGTCCTGGTCACTGTCGGTCACAAGGCTACATGCCCTGCTCCGCTGATCTGATAATAAATGACTCTGACCAAATAAATGTGTTCCTTTTTTTCTTGTCAAAAAGAAAAAAAAAAGAACCGGCAGTGCCTGAATCTGTAGCGTGGTGGTCTCGCAACCCGGAGGTCGGTGGTTCGAATCCGCAGCCCGAAAAATAATTTTTATTTTCGCGCGGCTTGGGTTTTTTCATACGGCAACACCAACATTGACGCCGACGCCGACACGAGTGAGGCAATACAAGCTTCCCTTGAATATTTCTTATACGTCCGTTTACTACTGGGGCGTTCATCAGGTGGGTGTGACATTTCCACTTGGGTGGCAACCTTCTAGTGGCCGCACAAATATTTAACGAAGAAAGCAGGTACGCGTGAACGGATAAAGAGGAGGAACCGCAGGAGGGAATAACCGAGCGTCTCAGAAGTGGCCGGGCAAAGAGACGGCACTAGAATGTGAACAATGAGGCACGAAAAGTCCACGGCGGTCAACGCGAAGGTTTCGAAGACGACGAGCGATTGAGAGAAAGAAAGCCCGGGGAAAGAGTGGGGGCCGGGATGAAAGGAACGCATAACCAAAATGCACTAAGAAAATGGAAAGACGAAGTGAAACAAAAAAGGGAAGGGAGAGAGGCAGACTGCGGAGAGAAGGAGGAAAATGAGGAAGAGGATTGGCGGCGCCTGGCTGGGCAACAGCAGCAGCAGGAGCATTTGGGCAGCAGCGGGCGGGCGGGCTGGCCTGGTGTGACCATGGCAACCGTTGCTCCTGGCAACCGGCAGCGCTTCCGATCCCCAGTCCAGGCGTCAGGCTGGAGGGGGTGGGGAGGCAAATGGAGGAGGTGAAGGGAGTATGAAGAAGAAGAAAGACCGTGAAACCGAGTGGGAGGAAGGGCAAGCTAAAAGGAAGGAAGGGACGCTGGCATTGCGAGAGAGAGCCCCCTGCCAGCAACAAGGTCGTCCAGCCTGGCTTCGGTGCACGGCTATGGACCATCGGCTTTCGAAGGCTGTTGCTGTCGCGTGTGCTAGCCGAGCGGGGTAACCCTATATAACATTAACGGAGAAGCGAACAAACGGTTTTCCGCTACTGGGCACGAGTCGAGCAGTTATTGATGCCTCCTTCTCGGAGAAAATCGTGAAATGAGCACGAACTCTCGAGAACCGCATCGCTTTGGCTGCGCAAATGCGATGCGAGCGCTTATACCTCGCAAAAAAAAAAAAGAAAAAAAAAACGTCGGTGGTGCTTCATCGCGGGACGTGCCTACACAGGAGTGGCGGCCGTGATGGGGTGTATAGCCTGGTCATCATTAGTTCGCTGGCCGAAGCCTGCAGGCAGCGCGCGGCGCGCACCGCTGTCCTCTCCTCCGGCTCTTCCCCGCCATCCTTCTATTCCTTCATCATCCTTGGGTACTCGTGCCGGCGACAGCTACGCGTGAGTAATGACGCTGGATGCTTATTAACGAAGGGAGTCGTCGCCGCTGCCGCAGGAGGCCTAACTATGGCAGAGATTGAAAAGACGGCATATACAATATTCATGCCCACCGCAGGAGGTGTACGCGAGCGACGTAGTAGAACTCCTCTCGGTTTATGCGGCGCGAAGCGAAGCGCTGGAGGGGAAAAAGGCGTTTCGAAACCGACGCGGCCGCCTTATGTAGGTGTGAGCACTGTATACTCTCACGAATTCAGCAGTTAAGTTTCGAAAGAAGGCACAACTTTTCTTGCGCAGGCCTCTTCTTCATGAAGGAATCTTCGTTGGTTTTCTTCCTTTCCTTACTTTTCATGTAGAAAGTGTAGAAATGAAGAAAGAAGGCTAATGAGAAGTTATGTATGCGTTTTTCTTTCAATAATTCATAAGGTGGGAGTCTCGGAGGAAGCCCTACAGGCGTTGAAAGTTTCTAGTAAAAAAAAAAAAAAAAGCCATCCGGCGCATGGCTTACGCTGACAAACGAAAACTGGATTTGGAGTGCGTTGCATCGTCAGCGAAACGACCCGTTATTTTCAAAAGAAGACGAAACGCTCTTTAGACGAAACAAAAATTCAGTGGGGATTTAACGTTAAATGCGCGAGAATTGCGTCAGCACAACGTCGCACCGCTTCGAGGTCCCGGATCCATGATTTAAACTACGTTTACTGCACTGCAAAACGCAGTGCAAAAAATTGCATTATTTATAAAAATGCAGTGAGCACATCGGCGAACGTCGCGTTTTTTTCAGACGAGTGCCTAGGCGAGGTCGTTATACTTCGCCCCTAGTAAGGTGCGCTTCAGAGACTAATTACTAAAAATTAATTAACTTTGTTATTAGGGCTTTGGGGGTGATTGTCACATTTTAATACACACACATTTAAAAAGAATATTGCCAATCGCACCTAATTCGAGATACTCATAATCGAAATTCAAGCATCAGTGGAGGCAATATCGAGACCGAGCGCATCCCACTGCGTCTCATACGTAAATCCGAATGCCCCGAAAGAAGTGCGGGGCGGAGTTTTAAGGACAGCTTGTCGCGGCAAATCCTGACATAGCCGCACACGCTTGCCAGACAAAGCGTGCCGTATTTTGTGGCTGCCGCGACTGGCCGGCCGAGAGGCTCTGCTTCAAGCTTCCTCGCGCTTACCCGCCGTGGTTGCTCAGTGGCTATGGTGTTGGGCTGGCACGAGATTGCGGGATCGAATCCCGGCCACGGCGGCCGCATTTCGATGGGGGCGAAACGCAAAAACACCCGTGTACTTAGATTTAGGTACATGTTAAAGAACCCCTGGTGGTTCAAATTTCCGGACTCTTCCACTATGGCGTGCCTCATAATGAGAAAGTGGTTTTTTACACGTAAAACCCCACGATTTTTTTTTTTCTCTTCGTGCTTTTCGTCGCGGGGCGTTTCCGTCTGATATGATAGCGGAGCCGCCTTTCCTGCGCTTATTTCTGTCCGGTGCGCTCGTTCGGTTTCGATCTATAGCCTAGATTTGCCACTGAAATTCGGCGATAAATGCATCGAACTAAGAGCGACTTTCAAGATTTAAAGAAAATAGTAGCGTGCATTCAAACATGACTGCCTTCAATTTCGATATTTAAACATCTGCCCCTAAGGCATTAATAAAATGCTAATTATTGCATTTTTCTATTAGTCGTGTGAAGCTCACGTTATTAGCGCCTAAGTATGTCACCCTCGCCTGGAAACTCCTCTGCAATAACGTCACGTTCGCTGCGCATATATATATATATATATATATATATATATATATATATATATATATATATATATATATATATATATATATATATATATATATATATATATATATATATATATATATATATATATATAAAACGCATGCTTTTTCCTCCTTTATCCTGCTTTTTCAAGCGACACCAAGAATTCAGAAAGAAAGAAGGAGGCGAAACACTGCAATGTGTGCGAATTTGTGCAGAGACGTGCGCTGTAGTTATGTGTTCATTATAGCTAGGGTACGTGCTGGGAGCCTTACCTTTGTTATCAGCTTTTATTAACTTTTTGTTTTCACAGCGCTAGTTGCTACGACATTATTATTTTTTTTCTACCATGTAACTGATATGGGCTCACTTCCCCGAGTCAGTTGGATGCCCGCTTCAGGAACCATCGCAAAAATTGCGAAATGCTTTGCGACATGTTTAAGGCCACGAAGGTGCAGTGATCCCGCAAGCGTTCCAACTCCGGACCCACACATCGTCTGCCAAATATTTGACATTTCCGCAACTCTTCTTTTCACTTTCTTTCGTGGTAGTTATGCTAAAGAGCAGATGACTTGTGCATTTTCATGACGACAAAAACACACACACACACAGAGCTCCACAAACGTTACTCCACACGTCCTTGAAACTGCTGCTCATGCAACAGTCCAACGGTTTCTCTTTGCCACACGCACTAGACCACTCTCTTAGCCACTCTCAGCCATTACATGAGAGACGAACACCGCGCCTGGAGGGCGTTCTCACGCAAACAGCATCTGTGGCTGAATGATTGAATGACGCGCTTTGATTGGCTGACGCCATGCTCTGAAGTTTATCCACAATCACGCTCAGAGGGGGACATATTTTAAGCGAGCCAGCGGCAAGAAGCGAAAGGGATAATAATAAGAAGAAAGAAGAAAACGCCCTTTCTCCACTTCGACGCCAGGAAACTCCACCTCCACATACGAAGACATTTCGGACAAGTCTGGTCGCTGAAAGGCTTCGTCAGGGAGCGATATTTTTCGCGCGCATCCACAAATGTTTGCTTCTACTCACATGAGTGCAGAACCGTGCCAGGCTTACTGCGCGTAACACTGCGCCTATTTTAGCGTCACTGCTTCGCATCGTGGCCGAAACAGTGCAACTTGACTCCTTACTTTTATTTTTATTTTGATGTCTCTTTTGCTGTTGAGCATAGAGAAATGTAATGGGTGAGACAGTTTATTTTTAATGCATGAAATGGTGATACTATTGCATTGCTAACGTCCGTCTACGAAAAAGAAAGTGATGCCGTAAAACCATGGCCAAAGAATAATTTGCTCCATTCACAGCGGCGAATGAGAACGAGATGTTCGTGTGCTTATGTACGCTCAATATTTCAGTAAACTTTGAAACTTTCATACCTTATTTTCTCACGAACGCGTTCGACGGGCGTGCATTGATATTAAAGGGGAAGGTATCGGAATCAATCTCACTTTTTTTTAATTTGGCAAATATCGTCCTTGACTGTCTGACTCAAAACAAGGGGAAACAAGTAACAACTAAATCCTTGTTAAAGAATTCGTAATTTTTTTTGTAGTTCTCGCTAAGGGGAGCGAGAACCTCAGTAAATAAACGTGGTGGCTTAAAATATACAAATAAGAAAGCACCAGTTCAGTGCATGTCAAAGTGCAGTATTTGCGATCTCCTTATACTATAGCAAGGTTTGGGTACGGGCTAGTTGGTATTTTATGGTATCAAGCGTCACTTACAGCGCATACATAGACGAGGGATCAAAAGGGCATCGTCGTCTTTTGGTCCCTCGTCTATGTATGCGCTGTAGGTGACGTTTGATTCCTCATACTATGCTAGCCTGAGAGAGAGAGAGAGAGAGAGAGAGATAGATAGATAGATAGATAGATAGATAGATAGATAGATAGATAGATAGATAGATAGATAAGGAGAGAGAGAGAGAGAGAGAGACGGTTTAGCAGGCTACAGCAAAATAGGGAATAATTTTGTCATGCCTACAGTCTGACTATACACAAGGTGCGGTGACAACAAACAACGAATTTGCATATCATATTGACCGCGAATAAAGACGGGGACAGCCGAAGAGAACACAAAAACGACGTTTTTGTGTTCTCTTCTGCTGTCCCCGTCTTTATTTGCGGTCAATATGATATGCAGTAAATACCAACTAGGCCAAACTGAAGTTCTTCTGAGACAGCGAATAGAACCAGCGATAACATTCGAGAAGTTTCAGATACAGAAAGGAGCATCTTGCGCTGAGCGATAACGTCTTACGCTGAGCATATTTTTACGAACCAATCTGTGCTGCAATGTTATCGCTCAGGTCAACAGCAGGACATACGACACTTCGCTCACACATAACACATCATACAATATTTAAGTACCTCGTTGATACCAGTGTCTATCACAAAGGTTAAGAGTGCCTTCGTAACGTGGGAAACACAGGTGGAGCTAGTCCACGGTCCAACTACATGTTGCAGCTGAAGGTGTGAACACTGAGGTACATTTTATACTTCTTTTTGGAGGACTGACTTTTTGTTGTAGCGGTTTGAAAGGAAAGTAAATTAATCACAATTGTCCTAAATTCAGAACTGACGTTTTCATCGAGTAGGTTAAAAACAAGACATATACAAATGGACACCGACGTACAGCGTTAATGGCATTTCTAAAACAGTGGACATCTATTTTCTGTTGCTACGAAAAAAAGAGAACACTAAACGCAGGCCCAAGTACAGCGCTTTCGGCATTCTCAAAAGCTACGGGATATTTTTTACACTGCAGTTTAAATGAAAGACAATCAAGTGCCTGTCACGGCCCAGAATGCTACATTCGTGGTACCACATTTTAACGTTCCAACCAAACTACACGGTCTTTGAGTTACGGCGCTTTGAGGACCACCGGATTAATTTTTAATCAATCCCTGTTGTCTAAATGCAGCTATGGCCGAGAACCGAAACCGTGACCTCGTGTTCAGCAGACGATATCCAAGTTTTGATATCCTTAAGCTTTACGACACATCTTTACGTTGCACCACCAAATGTGTGCTCGACTGCAGTAAATTCCAACTTATTAAATCGCGAAAACGGCTATTTCTTCGTAGAAGGCAAATAAAAGAATAAGAGAAAGGCAGAAAGACAGTCAAATTTTGTACTGGCATACAGTAATTTAGATCATTCTAAAATGTGCGAGCGACGTTTTTACGCTGCACTCTGAATGAGAGACAAGCCGGTCATTCAAAAGCAAGTCTATGGCTAGTTTGGGGAGGACGCCATGAAAAACCATTTTTCACTGCCATCGATGATGCCGTTACAATAGGGGTGCTTAGAAAGAGAGAAGGCGTTCCTGTATAGATCGACGTCTGGCGCTGGCTTAAGCACAAGAAACGAAAAAACAAGAACGAAACGAAACGAGAAGAAAACCGCTAAAAGCACTAAAAGAAAATGACGGACAACAGCTCTTTTACTTCATTTCAGCTCGTGGATAGGTAACCTGCGGTAATTTTGAAAGGAAGAGACCCGTAAATTATCGGCACGGCGCAGATAGCTAAGTTCGTGTCAAAGCTACCAGACAGCTCGCTCGAAGGATCGGCGGTCTCGCAGGTCATAAAAATGGGGCCTGTCGCAACCCTGGCGGAGAGCTATCTAAAATAAATCTCTTGTCGCCGACAGCGCGCTTTCTCAACGACTTCAACTACAACTCTTCGTTCGCGGTAAATATTTTGTTCCTTTCCGCGCGTGTCATAGGCGGAATACAAGTCGTGCTACTCGAGGAAGAAATAAAGACATCAATTAATTCTCAACGATATAGATGCTAAAACCGCCCTCCACTTTTTTTTTTTTTTTCAATATGACGTCGTTGATCTACCTCCCACGTCGGGCCTTGACTAAAACATCACACAAGCACACGTACGCGCAGGATATTATCGGCGAGTAATACACCGAAGCTGTCGCTTCGAAAGCATTTCAGCCGTTTTCTAAAATTTTAACCAGTACTTCCCCTCGCTTATATCTGTGCTCTGCGGATGTTAGGATTTATTCGTCATGGGCTCTTGGTTCTGCCCATTTGCCTCGAAGCGTTCGTTTTGAAGGTTTTATTGCTCATCACGGGATCATGCGAATGCGTTGATGGGAAAATTATGCGATCGTGAGCTTGCAATAAGCATTCCAGTGCCTTCTTGGTTTAGTTTTCCAAGTGTCGTGCTCTATTATTCGCTTGATATAGTATTCATGATCTGAACTTATTTTATTACTTACTGGATATCTTACCGCGAGCAGAGGCGTCGCAAGTCTAGAGAAGAAGCGAAACCGAAAGGCAGGTGGCGACGTCATTTTGAAGCTCTCCCGCTTGCTACTCTTATCGTCAGAAATTTTTTAGCGTTCGTTTGGCGACAACGTAATTGTTTGATGATAAACTAAAAAGATAAAGATAAAAACCAAGGTCTCGACCTAGCAAGCTTCGAGAGCACTTAGCTGTATGAAAACGCGGTACCTAGCATACGAAAATACTTCGAAATTTGGAACGTCACTCTGACGTCTTGTTATAAAGGGTAAACATGAAGATTCGACCTGAGAGTGAACCTACGGAAGCCAGTAAATCAACGCAGGTGTTAAACTTGTTGCGGTATTGTACGTGTGCAATGTTAGCAGCCCTGTATGGCACCCGTGTTGGGCGGTGGACGTTGTGCTCGAAAGTGTCCTGCATTCTTTAACCACAGCTAATTTCCCTGATGCCTTACTTGGCTTCATTGTCTGTTGGTTTTATATGGTCATGATTAACAAAAATCGAGCCCCTTGGTTTCCTGTAGTCTTTTGTTTATACACACACACGTTATCTATCTATCTATCTATCTATCTATCTATCTATCTATCTATCTATCTATCTATCTATCTATCTATCTATCTATCTATCTATCTATCTATCTATCTATCTATCTATCTATCTATCTATCTATCTATCTATCTATCTATCTATCTATCTATCTATCTATCTATCTATCTATCTATCTATCTATCTATCTATCTATCTATCTATCTATCTATCTATCTATCTATCTATCTATCTATCTATCTATCTATCTATCTATCTATCTATCTATCTATCTATCTATCTATCTATCTATCTATCTATCTATCTATCTATCTATCTATCTATCTATCTATCTATCTATCTATCTATCTATCTATCTATCTATCTATCTATCTATCTATCTATCTATCTATCTATCTATCTATCTATCTATCTATCTATCTATCTATCTATCTATCTATCTATCTATCTATCTATCTATCTATCTATCTATCTATCTATCTATCTATCTATCTATCTATCTATCTATCTATCTATCTATCTATCTATCTATCTATCTATCTATCTATCTATCTATCTATCTATCTATCTATCTATCTATCTATCTATCTATCTATCTATCTATCTATCTATCTATCTATCTATCTATCTATCTATCTATCTATCTATCTATCTATCTATCTATATATATATATATCAAATGCCAGTACGATCCAAGGCGTACCGGGTGTCACCCCGCCAGAGCGATATTATGGAGGCTGAGGTAAAGAAAATGCTACAGCTCGGTGTTATTGAAGCGGGTGAGAGTGATTATACCTCCCCTTTGATTTTAGTTGAGGTACCGGGCAAGGAACCTCGTCCTTGCGTCGACTACCGCAGGCTTAATTCCATCACTAAGGATCAAATTTATCCGATCCCTAACATCGAGGAGCGCCTTGAGAGAGTGAGTAGCGCTCAGTTTATTTCCACCCTAGATCTTGTCAGGGGTTATTGGCAGGTTCCACTTACAGAAGAGGCTAGTAGGTATGCGGCGTTCATTTCACCACTGGGGACATTCCGTCCTAAAGTTTTGAGTTTTGGTTTGAAGAACGCGCCATACTGCTTTTCGAGCCTCATGGATAAAGTGTTGCGGGGACAGCAAGAATTCGCTTTACCGTATCTAGACGACGTAGCGATATTCTCCGCATCCTGGCCGGAACATATGGCGCACTTGCGGGCAGTGCTAACCCGCCTTCGCGATGCGGGCTTGACAGTCAAGGCTCCCAAGTGCCAGTTAGCACAGGCCGAGGTTGTCTACCTCGGACACGTGATTGGTCGGGGTCGACGCCGCCCCTCTGAAATAAAGGTGGCCGCTGTGCGAGACTTCCCGCAACCGCGTACGAAGACCGATATTCGGTCGTTCTTAGGTGTCGCCGGCTACTATCAGAGGTACATCCCCAGGTACTCTGATATCGCGGCTCCCTTGACGGATGCTCTAAGAAAGACAGAGCCGCAAACAGTCGTCTGGGATGAGACGAAGGAAAGAGCTTTTAGCGCCCTAAAGAGCGCCCTAACAAGCCAGCCTGTGCTACGATCGCCCGACTACACAAAAGGGTTCGTTGTTCAGTGTGATGCTAGTGAGCGAGGCATGGGCGTTGTACTGTGCCAACGGGAAAATGGAGAAGTAGAACACCCCGTCCTGTATGCTAGTCGTAAGCTGACCAGTCGTGAGCAGGCGTATAGCGCCACCGAGAAAGAGTGTGCGTGTATCGTGTGGGCCGTTCAGAAATTGTCATGTTACCTAGCTGGCTCGAGGTTTATCATTGAAACGGATCACTGCCCTCTCCAATGGCTGCAGACCATCTCTCCCAAAAATGGCCGCCTCCTGCGCTGGAGCCTCGCTTTGCAACAATATTCCTTTGAGGTGCGATACAAAAAGGGGAGTCTCAACGGTAACGCCGATGGCTTAAGTCGAAGCCCCTAACGTGGGAATCAGCCTCAAAATTGCTTGTTACTGATGTTTTTCTTCCTGAGGCAGGATTTTTAACCTATTGCTTTTGTGTAGTGTTTCAAAGTGATGATGTGCTTTTTAGTGCAATTTTTTCGATTTGTGGACGCGTTCTGAGTGCTGCTAAACTACTGTAAGGAACTAGGCAGCAGTATAAAAGGGGAAAGAGCCTGGCAGGGCTTAGTGAGGGTTGTGCCGTGCTTGCTGACTGAGCGGTTGACTTTCAGGCGTGGTTCTAACGCTTGCCGGAAACGAGAACAAAAATGTCAACTCTCCCGAAGTCACTTTGCAGTGTCCTGTGGGCACCTGAACGTGAGAACGAGGGCTTCTCTGTGCGCTGCGCTCAAGAAACGCCAAAGGACGCCCGACTTCGGTTATGAGCATCATCGAGCGACATCCCTCCGGACAGCGGATGCCGTCCCCTGACCATCGGGATCTCCTTCCCCCGGCGGGGCGGTCTGTTACGTTTCGCCTACAACGCGCGGTAATGCCGGCGCGGATGCAACGGACGCCGGGGCTTTGTTCAAAACGGCGGACATTTTGGCCTGTTCGACGCCGCCGCAACGCCTACCCGCCAAGCGTGTCCAGGCGTGTTTCAGTGCCACGTGTCTTCGTGTGTGCGTGTGTGTGTGTGTGCCCTCGCTTGTCAAAGCGCGGCAGCCGGGGAGCGGAGTTCCCCGAATGAGGAGCCTGGACGTCTCTCGGCTCAACTGTTCACGCCGTCGTGTGGGTGAAGGTTGGCGATGCGTCACTACACTCGGTTCAGCAGGTCTCTCGGCCCGACAGTTCGCGCCGTCGTGGGCTCCTGCTGCGCCGTCCCGTGACCTTCATCCCGTGACCTTCCCTCCTTCCCTTTTGGACCGCGACGCCGGGAGTATAAGAGCAGCTGCCACCGGACGCCAAGAGAGAGGCTCCGATTTGTACTGTTGAGTTACGTGCTCTCCCGTCTCTCCACTCCGGTCGAACTGACCGGCCGCTCTTTTGCTATGTTAGAATAAACAAGTTGTTCTGTTACCAGTCTTCTCATGCTTTGCCGGGACCTTCGGATGCTTCCAGTGCCCCAGGCCGCCAGGCCAACGCTACCCTTGGGGCTTGCGACCCATTGGCAATAACGGGCGTCAGCACCGAGACCCCAACAACTCGTGCCAGCGGTACGATTCCAACATCTGGTTGCCAGCGGTGGGATCGCGACAACGGAGGCCAGCAGCGAAGAGATGCGGTTGACTGTATGCTGAGCAGCACAACGACCATCCGGGAGCCGTGCAACGAGCCCTGTGTGACGACTGGTTGCCTGCAGCGGAACGACTGCGCTGAAGTCTTGGCTGCAAGGTTTGGTGAGTGCGGGACTTTCTTCTTCTGAGTTTTGCCAGGCTTTTGTTAGTGTTAGAAACAGAGCTGGTAATTGTGGTTGTCGTTGCTAACGGGTTAGTTTGCGGCAAGACAATAGTGGGCAGTAGAGAAAGCAGCATTCAGAGCAGCCATGGATTTGAAGTCGTTGCGCAAACCGAAATTGCTGGAGCTTGCGAGAGAGTTGGGTCTGGATGTCTCAGACAAACTCAGAAAACCAGAACTGCTAAGGGCTATTCTTGAGTTAGAAGCTGAGGATGACGAGCTGTCGGAATGCCTTGAGACCATTGAGGAGAGGGAGCGTGAACTTAAAGAGCAAAAAGAGAAACAGGAGCGCGAACTTAAAGAACAGAAAGAGAAAGATGAGCATGAACTTAAAGAACAGAAAGAGAAAGATGAGCGTGAACGAAAAGAACAGAAAGAAAAAGAAGAGCGCGAACACGCTTTGGAAATGAAGCGTCTCGAGGTAGAGATGGAACGCGCTCGTAATGGAAGTCAGGCACACGGTGCAGGAGAACGAGTATTGTTCAAAATGACTGACCTGATGCGGCCGTTTAAGCTTGGAGAGGACATTGGTTTGTTCCTGGTTAACTTTGAGCGAACGTGCGAGAAGCAGGGGTTCTCTCGGGAAACGTGGCCACAGCGCTTGCTCACTTTGCTACCCGGCGAGGCGGCCGACGTAGTCGCTCGCTTGGAGAGAGAGGAGGCAGAGGATTTCGACAAAGTGAAATCGAGTCTGCTAAAAAAGTACCGGCTGTCAGCGGAGGCGTTCCGTCGGAAGTTTCGGGAAAACGAGAAAGGCAGAAGTGAGTCATATACAGAGTTTGCGTACAGGCTTATGTCAAACATGCAGGAGTGGCTCAAAGAAGAGAAAGCGTTTGGTGACCACGAGAAAGTTCTGCAGTGTTTCGGGCTAGAACAGTTTTATAGTCGGTTACCTGAGAACGTGCGGTACTGGGTCTTGGATAGGCCAGACGTTAGTACGGTGGCTAGAGCCGCTGAGTTAGCCGAGGAGTTTGTGACGCGTCGGGCTCGCGGAGCTAAGGACGGTCAAAAGGGGGAATTTGGCTCCAAGTTTGAGAGGCCGAAGTTCACACCCATGAGAGCAAAGGGGGATACACGTAGTGCGGATGCGAGTGAAAGCAGTCCGACCGAACGTAAGGAGACGGCGGCAGCCGAAGCCGAACGCAGAAAGCGGTTCGAGGCGAGGCAAGCGCGCCTGTGTTATACGTGCCAGAAGCCGGGTCACTTTTCGGCGCAGTGTCCAGAAACAAAAACACAAGTCGTGTTTTTGTCTATATGCAGCACTGACGAGAACATGAAGCTTCTCGAGCCTTACATGCGAGACCTCCTCGTGAACGGGAAAGAGTGCCGAGTGCTTCGCGATTCCGCAGCTACAATGGATGTAGTTCACCCCTCTTACGTAGAACCCGATATGTTCACGGGCGAGTGCGCATGGATCAAGCAAGCAGTGGAAGCTCATAGCGTGTGTCTGCCAGTAGCAAAAGTGCTTATTGAAGGACCTTTCGGAGCACTTGAGACGGAGGCCGCAGTGTCATCTATGCTGCCCCCCCAGTACCCGTACCTGTTTTCGAACAGGTCCGATCACCTCCTGCGCGAGAAGGGGCTTTTGTTTGGTGAGGCTAGCGTTCAGGCCTTAACCAGATCGAAGGTTCGGGAGCTCGCTGCAAAGGCGGTAGATGCGGGACCGACGTTGTTGAACGATGAAAAAGGGTCAGAGGCGCAGCAAGCTGATATTCAGAGCACGCCCGAACGGGATAAAATTGAGCCTGTAGCGTTAAAGGCACCAGATACTGGAGAGGAAATTCCCGATGCGGGAAAGTTAGAAGAGCTTCCGGTCGAGCTTCCGGGACTAGGCTCAGTGACAAACAGGAAAGACGCCGATCAAGTCATTAGTGACTTAATAAGTAAAGCATCGCTGTCGCCCGAGCAGAAAACAGAACTACACCAGCTCTTACAAGAGTTTCAAGGTCTGTTCTCTGAGAGGCCTGGTAGGACTTCTGTCCTTACTCATGACATAGAACTTACCTCCCCAGAGCCAGTACGATCCAAGGCGTACCGGGTGTCACCCCGCCAGAGCGATATTATGGAGGCTGAGGTAAAGAAAATGCTACAGCTCGGTGTTATTGAAGCGGGTGAGAGTGATTATACCTCCCCTTTGATTTTAGTTGAGGTACCGGGCAAGGAACCTCGTCCTTGCGTCGACTACCGCAGGCTTAATTCCATCACTAAGGATCAAATTTATCCGATCCCTAACATCGAGGAGCGCCTTGAGAGAGTGAGTAGCGCTCAGTTTATTTCCACCCTAGATCTTGTCAGGGGTTATTGGCAGGTTCCACTTACAGAAGAGGCTAGTAGGTATGCGGCGTTCATTTCACCACTGGGGACATTCCGTCCTAAAGTTTTGAGTTTTGGTTTGAAGAACGCGCCATACTGCTTTTCGAGCCTCATGGATAAAGTGTTGCGGGGACAGCAAGAATTCGCTTTACCGTATCTAGACGACGTAGCGATATTCTCCGCATCCTGGCCGGAACATATGGCGCACTTGCGGGCAGTGCTAACCCGCCTTCGCGATGCGGGCTTGACAGTCAAGGCTCCCAAGTGCCAGTTAGCACAGGCCGAGGTTGTCTACCTCGGACACGTGATTGGTCGGGGTCGACGCCGCCCCTCTGAAATAAAGGTGGCCGCTGTGCGAGACTTCCCGCAACCGCGTACGAAGACCGATATTCGGTCGTTCTTAGGTGTCGCCGGCTACTATCAGAGGTACATCCCCAGGTACTCTGATATCGCGGCTCCCTTGACGGATGCTCTAAGAAAGACAGAGCCGCAAACAGTCGTCTGGGATGAGACGAAGGAAAGAGCTTTTAGCGCCCTAAAGAGCGCCCTAACAAGCCAGCCTGTGCTACGATCGCCCGACTACACAAAAGGGTTCGTTGTTCAGTGTGATGCTAGTGAGCGAGGCATGGGCGTTGTACTGTGCCAACGGGAAAATGGAGAAGTAGAACACCCCGTCCTGTATGCTAGTCGTAAGCTGACCAGTCGTGAGCAGGCGTATAGCGCCACCGAGAAAGAGTGTGCGTGTATCGTGTGGGCCGTTCAGAAATTGTCATGTTACCTAGCTGGCTCGAGGTTTATCATTGAAACGGATCACTGCCCTCTCCAATGGCTGCAGACCATCTCTCCCAAAAATGGCCGCCTCCTGCGCTGGAGCCTCGCTTTGCAACAATATTCCTTTGAGGTGCGATACAAAAAGGGGAGTCTCAACGGTAACGCCGATGGCTTAAGTCGAAGCCCCTAACGTGGGAATCAGCCTCAAAATTGCTTGTTACTGATGTTTTTCTTCCTGAGGCAGGATTTTTAACCTATTGCTTTTGTGTAGTGTTTCAAAGTGATGATGTGCTTTTTAGTGCAATTTTTTCGATTTGTGGACGCGTTCTGAGTGCTGCTAAACTACTGTAAGGAACTAGGCAGCAGTATAAAAGGGGAAAGAGCCTGGCAGGGCTTAGTGAGGGTTGTGCCGTGCTTGCTGACTGAGCGGTTGACTTTCAGGCGTGGTTCTAACGCTTGCCGGAAACGAGAACAAAAATGTCAACTCTCCCGAAGTCACTTTGCAGTGTCCTGTGGGCACCTGAACGTGAGAACGAGGGCTTCTCTGTGCGCTGCGCTCAAGAAACGCCAAAGGACGCCCGACTTCGGTTATGAGCATCATCGAGCGACATCCCTCCGGACAGCGGATGCCGTCCCCTGACCATCGGGATCTCCTTCCCCCGGCGGGGCGGTCTGTTACGTTTCGCCTACAACGCGCGGTAATGCCGGCGCGGATGCAACGGACGCCGGGGCTTTGTTCAAAACGGCGGACATTTTGGCCTGTTCGACGCCGCCGCAACGCCTACCCGCCAAGCGTGTCCAGGCGTGTTTCAGTGCCACGTGTCTTCGTGTGTGCGTGTGTGTGTGTGTGCCCTCGCTTGTCAAAGCGCGGCAGCCGGGGAGCGGAGTTCCCCGAATGAGGAGCCTGGACGTCTCTCGGCTCAACTGTTCACGCCGTCGTGTGGGTGAAGGTTGGCGATGCGTCACTACACTCGGTTCAGCAGGTCTCTCGGCCCGACAGTTCGCGCCGTCGTGGGCTCCTGCTGCGCCGTCCCGTGACCTTCATCCCGTGACCTTCCCTCCTTCCCTTTTGGACCGCGACGCCGGGAGTATAAGAGCAGCTGCCACCGGACGCCAAGAGAGAGGCTCCGATTTGTACTGTTGAGTTACGTGCTCTCCCGTCTCTCCACTCCGGTCGAACTGACCGGCCGCTCTTTTGCTATGTTAGAATAAACAAGTTGTTCTGTTACCAGTCTTCTCATGCTTTGCCGGGACCTTCGGATGCTTCCAGTGCCCCAGGCCGCCAGGCCAACGCTACCCTTGAGGCTTGCGACCCATTGGCAATAACGGGCGTCAGCACCGAGACCCCAACAACTCGTGCCAGCGGTACGATTCCAACAGCACACGCACTCGTATTTGAAAGCACGCTCGCTTCGGATTTGCGCGATTTCTATTTTTTGGGGCAGCGTGGCACATGTTTCATTCGAATCAAGAAGCGCGGATGTCAGCACTTTTCGCCGTGGCGCTCTTAATCAGCGTGGTTTAGTAGTCTAATCTCTGAGGCCTCCCCCGCGGCGGCCCAGCGACTACGACGCTTCATGCATGGTTTTATGCTTCGCTGTTGGGAACGAGACATTGTGTGCCCCGAAGGCGAGAGTGCCCCATGAGATATCGCGATTTTGCCTGCTAACATTTCTGTTATTCGACAAATGCACAGTGCGCAAGTGAACCTGTTTTCACCGAAAACTCTCTCATTAACTTGCGGGAGTGCGTGGCCAGATCCACGTTCGAAAAAGCATTACCTTCGAAACTACCAACCAACCAGCGCCCTGTCAGCTGGTAGCAGCGGACCACTCCCCAGCGACAGGTTAAAAAAAAAACAACCGTGGTGGCCGTTTCTGGTGCAGGACGTCCAGAACGTGCTGGACCAGGAGGCATGAGCCTACCAGGAGGTCCGGATGGAGCCTAAGTTCCCTTGAGAATAATGATGTGATTTCGGTTTCTCTCTCTCTCTTTCTCTGATGACGGACTTTCGTGAAAACTTTCGTGCTTTCTGACCTTCGTTAACTGAGAACACCAATAATTATTCGCCTTTTGTTAGCTTGTTTGTTCGCTTGTTTGTTTGTTTGTTTGTTCTGTTGTATTTCTGGGTACAAATCGTTTGTTATGGTGCCTTGATCGTGTCGGAACTCGTATTGTGAGCCGCAGTGCGGTGTCTCAACAGTTATGACACTCGGCTGCTGTGCGCGAGGTGGTGGGTTAGTTCATCGGCTGTGGCGCCTGAATTTCTATGGGTTTGGAAAGCAATAAATCGCTCGTGTGCTGTGCTTTCGGCGCCCGCAGTAGAACCCCCAGGTGGCCGAAATGAATCCAGGTCCCCGTGCTCTGAAGCCAATGTGCAGTTTAAGGAATGTTGAGCCCTATCACTTAATATTTTAGTTGATGTTGTCAAAATACATCAACTGACGAAATAAATTCTCCTGTCTTTGTTTTCCGGCACTGTGACATTCGTCTCCTTATCACTTTCTTTCACACTTCTCGGGACAAGGAAAGTCATTGCCTCCAAGGAGACCGAAAATTTCCTTAATGACCTGCAATAAAGACAACAAGTGGGGATGGTAGATTTCCCATTAGCGTGAGACAGTTTGTTCGCGTGTAGGAGTTAGCCAGTAACACGTCTCATCTTTAGGATAAAAGAAAACAAACAAGTTAAGGTAGAAAAAGTACTAAAATCAAACGCAGCAAATTCTGATGCAGTAGTTGCCAAATGACGCGAGAAAGATTGTGTTAAGTGATAAGCGAATTTATGCGACTCTTACATTCCTACGAACCCTGCCCTGATCAAAGCAAAGTTAGCGCTTTACGCTGTGCCCTTAGGAAAGAAAACAACCTTGTCACAAAAGCTGCCGCACGGTGCTCCTGCCCCGTGAAATGTAGTAAACAGACCCGCCGTGGTTGCTCAGTGGCTATGGTGTTGGGCTGCTGAGCACGAGGTCGCGGGATCGAATCCCGGCCACGGCGGCCGCATTTCGATGGGGGCGAAATGCGAAAACACCCGTGTACTTAGATTTAGGTGCACGTGAAAGAACCCCAGGTGGTCGAAATTTCCGGAGTCCTCCACTACGGCGTGCCTCGTAATCAGAAAGTGGTTTTGGCTCGTAAAACCCCATAATTTAATTTAGTAAACATACTTTTATGAGAAAAGTGCAACGTTTTGTAGTGGAAGTGTGGGTTGTGGTGCATTTCTCGGACGCCTGAAGAATGTTAGTGCGCCGATTTGCTACAGCGAAGCTGTTAAGGGCTACTTTCCCCGCTATCGTGTCTGCGTGTAGAAAAAAAAATCCCTAAGATAGTGCAACGCCGGGCCGACCTGCGGCGGAGGCGACGCAGGCGTTAAGCACTCCCCATGCGTGAGCCGATCCCGAAGATAGTGCAATGCCAGGCCGGTCCGCGGCGCAGTCCGCCATTAAGGGGCCGACATACACAGATTCGCTGGTAATCCTTCTTCAAAGAGTGGAAGGGCACTAAATTTTTTGCTTTCCTTTTCATGGGCTGCCAGAATAGTTTTGTAGCTTTATTGGTGCCTAAGCTAGAACTCAGTGCGTGCTAAGAGACGAGAAAACAATATACTTACATAAGTCAAACCTATGTGCAGATCTTTAGACAACAATTAAAAGGATGGAGTAGCTTTTATGCGTGACTTCAATATATACATGTTGAATCCGACTTCATGATTTAATAAATGTGCAGCAAGCTTGCACTCACAAAAACAATCAGTGTGTTGCTTTTAGTTTCGAAATCCAGCGCCGACTCAGAAAGGCTCACCTTTATTGTTTACACGTAAGCCAGCGTAAAACCGCTGCCGAGAGAACAGCCCAGCGTTAGATCGCAATCGAATCGGGGTGCCAAGTGCAAAGAAAACTGTGTATTCCCCATGGGGAACGCTCGCCAAGTATTGCAATGCGCCTCCCACGCGGGAGGTACACAATCTCGGGAACCATTTCGTCGTGTCCATCCAGCAACTAATCAAACCAACTCTCTCACTCATACTCACCCCCCACCCCCCGTCACCTCCAATACTCCTACCAACCGCCAGCAGTCTCGAAAATACATTTTTTCCCCACTGTTCGCGTACATCAATCCGGCACACATCGAAAGAAAGACGCAACTTCGAGAGAGAAAAAAATAAACGCGAATTCAAAGTTGGAAGATGGAGAGACTCACGGTCAACACTGCCCGTTTGGGTATAGGCGCGCTATATAGTAATCGAATTCTTCTTTTCTTTTTTTCTTTCTCGTTGCTCAGCGACACAGCGACGGCCGAATTCGCCCAATACCCTGGTATCGCGACCGCGGTGTCGGCGGCAGGCTACGAAGAAGAAAGAGATCAATTGGATCGCCCCTTCGTCGCTGTCTCGTACAACTCTCGGCAGTGCGTATCGTCGGCCTCGCCGCCTACGACCGCGCTTGCCTCTTCCTCCCTGCACTGTTTTCTCTCGCGAACGTTGTAGCCCCGCCGTATACACAGTTCGCACGCAGCGGGCCCCGTAGTCAAATATGCGACGGCGCGAAAATAACGCGGCAGCGACGAAGGGCGCCGGAGGCTCGCATGCTCCGCATCGTGTTGGCTGCTCAAAGTCTACGTGTGCGCGCCGGCGACGCCTCTCTTCCCGTCCTCGATTCCCGAAACGAACGAGGCGAAAGAGAATGGAAAGAGCTTCTCGATATTGAACATTTCGCCGGTTCTTTTCATTTTGTGTTCGCTTTTACTGCTTGGTTCTTTCCTGCGCATCGGCGCTTAAGTTTGTTTCGTCGCATTTGCGGTGCTCTTGTTTTCTTATACGGAGAGAGCCTGGCACAAAATCTGTTTGCCGAGCGGCTCTCATTTGTTGCATCGACGGCAGCGTCGGCAGAGTTTGCGCGTACTCTTAGAAAAACGGTCGTGTTCCCCTGTGTACCTCGGGAGTGCGACTTTTATTATTGTCTTTGTTTTTACTACAAAGACCTATCCTTTCTGCGGACGGTGTTGGTGTCGGCGGTAGTAGTGGGGAAATACAGCTTACTGGGGAACACAGAATAAGCGGGAAAGTTGAAAGGAAAACGCTGCATCGGCATTGTGGTATAATCGCATGGCGAAGAAAATAAGATAAATAAAAAGCTGAGAGAGATGCGAGAAGTTATTCGGCCAACGCTGACGAAGTGCGCGGCTTTGTGTGCCGACGCCGACCAGGACTGCATAAAAAAATGCTTACGTCCTTCACATACGAAAAAGAAAAAGAGAGAAAGAAAGAAAGAAAGAAAGAAAGAAAGAAAGTGCTCAGAGCTAGTCGGTCGAGCCATAGCACCAGGCACCAACCAATCAACAATGTAACCAATCTAGTATGTGCATGTTTGCTGTCCTCATTGTTTAATTTAGAGGAGTTGTTGCAAGGCGCGATGAGAAAATAAAATGAAATAAAAGAAACGTATGCTATGATTAAAAAGATAGGAGCACACCTAAGCACTTCTGTTGAGATATTAATGCGAAAGCATGCGTTAACGTCCAATTGAACGCCGCTGAGTGGTCCTTCGAGTTCGCCGCTGCTATTAATGTACCACAGCGGTACGTCGTGCCCGAGCCAGTAAACATCAGCACCCTGCGGTGCCAACGCCGCATGCCACCGACCCCCTTTGTGACGAGAGACCGGGGAGGCAGCAGCGGTCCCCTAGGCCAGCACGCGCGCAGCAGCTAAGCTCAGTGGGGGTGAGAGAGAGAGAGAGAGAGAGAGAGATGGACCGCGCGTCGTCTTCCGAGAGCGTAAGTGAGGGTGACGTGGCGTCGCGGCGATGCCCTCGCCCCCGACGGAACACCTGGCACGGTAATAACAGCGCAGCAGGCGGCCCTTTCGCCCGCTCTGCTCCGTCGAGGCGCGCTCGTGGCGTGGCGTCGAAGAAAATAGGACTTTGCCATTTCGCTGCTACAGGCTACAGACGCCGGCCTTTTCGCTCAATGACGCTTTCGCATCAAAAATGTGAATAGGGAGAAAGTGAAAATTGGAGCTCGAGCATGATGTCAGGAAGATTAAATAGGCTATAAACAGTGGTCCAAATGGAAAGGCTGCATTTTACCTGCTACTTCCTCTTACTGGGGGAGATCATGAAGATATTTGTTCAAAACTACTTATAACAAAGAGAGCGCAGAAGAGAACACTATAGCACGCGCAAAAACTTACACATACGTGTTAGTGATATAAGCGAAAGGAATCGACAGGTAGCCTTTATGAGAAAATAGCTGTTGCTTGCTCCCCCGTTTATGGAACCTTCGGCGCATTGAACCATTGGAGGGGCATGGGAGACAGACTGGAACAGTGCGCGCGGTTTTGAGGCGTTTACCTGCACTGTTCGAATCACGAGAAACTTTAGTGTAGAGCCGGCCATGAAATTTTACAGTTGCGCTCGAGACGATACCAAGGAGCCCGCCCGCGCAGCCTACGCCAATCAACGCCCTACGCTTCTTCATCACCCTAACCAAGCGCAACGCGTACACGCAGCACTCCCTTTCCTAACCCCCCTGCACGAGGGGCCTATACCGGCACGTGATACTTAAGCGAGCCGCGATTACTCACGCATGGGGCACTTCCGATAAACCTGCATATGGCGATCCTTCCATTATCTTTTCTGCAGTTTGTGCTGTTACAAGCACAGAGAGAGAGAAAAAGGACGATACGAAAGCAAGGATCGAAAGACAGAAAATTTGTCCAGAACAGAAAACCTTGTGTGCTACCCTTGCACTGTGGAATGGTAGCATGGTATATATATATATATATATATATATATATATATATATATATATATATATATAATGCAACGTTGTTGCTGAGGAAGCACTACCTCGCCATGTAAATATTAACAAAAAGTAGTTGTGGCTCAGTGTTCGACTAATCGAACTCATGACCAATGAAGAGCCCTTGTTCTAATGCTGAAACATTTTGCGTTGAGAGTACCAAAACTGTCTAGAGAATCCCACCGTCGCCACGAGCTTGTCCAGAATAATAGTGAATTGATTTATTCGTTAGATTTAACGTTAGAAAGCAGCACTTGACCTTTTGCGCATGCCGCTTTATAGCGGTGGACTCTACCGCTTATTCAGCAGAGAACACGCATGCTCGTTATATGCGGCATGTTAAAAATTTACTTGCTGAATTCACACCAGGCTACGAGGGAATCTGCAGTGGAAGGCACCAGATAAATAATGACCATCTGGGTTTCTGCGATTCTAAGGTCATTCACCAGTATTTAGCGCTAGCCTTGCGGCGCACTTCGCATGAAGAATTGGAGTTCAACTTAGTTAGTGAGCATGCACTATTTGGCTATATGAGCGACGCAGTCGTGAACGGCACCGGAATAATTTGGCAGCGTGGGATTCTCAAACTTGCACACTAATCTCAGCACATGGGCGTATTCCACAGTTAGAAAAAGGCGAAATGGTACCTTATTTATTCATTTACATTCATATTATTTATATTATTATTGTTCGAACGAGGATAACGCAGCCCACAAAGGTCAAGATCAGGTAAAATTCATAAAAGTGTTTTTCACTAAGAGTGAGGCTTCAGCTTTGGCGAAGCGCTATGTACTCACAGAATGTGATAGAAGATTGTGTTTTGGTTCAGGCAATTGCATTTTTTTTAGCATCGACCCATAACTACAACATTCGGTTCATAACATTATGTATTCGGTTCAACCCGCTTCCGGAGTGCCTTTCATTTGTAAAACTTTCGCTCAAGTTATGCGGGACAACTTGTATATTGAATCAATTTGTTCTTTAAACTATGATACACGCATCTCGTATCATCTAAACCGTGTGTGTGTGTTTGTATGTGTGTGTGTGTGCGTGTTTCTTCCCTTTCTTTTTTTCATCAGCCCACCTCCTTCTAAAGCCTTTCTTATGTTTCCTCCAGTTTCCTGCAGATTAGGGCTAATTGGAGGTCGCAGGGAGAGAGGGGCCTTCGTCCTGCAGTGGACATAAAATAGGCTGATGATGATGATGAGCATGTAGGCCAAAATAAGCTGGCTAATCACTCTGCTTTCCAATACAGAGCGTTCTCTTTCTTTCTTTTATCCACTAGCTCTTTTAGCGGTAAAGAACGCACAATACTCGCGCTGTGAACCCTCTTTTACTTAATCAGGATCTGGGCTGTAAAGAAAGCCGCAGTTCCCTGTCCAACATAATTTTCATCTCGTGTGTTTTTTTTTTTTAACCTTAACGGAAAACTCGTACGCATATGCTAAAAAAATCCGCTCCATGGAGAACGAAGCAGCTTCCGAGTTTTCTGCTTCATAGCAGAACGCCAGTGGCGCTAGACCATTGTGCCGGTTATAACGGCTGCAGGTATGCATGAGCGCGTGTCGGATGTAGTAATGCAGCACAAAAAAAAATGCAATCTCGAAGCTAAGTCGAGGAGAAAGAAACTTCGTGCAACTGCACTTATACATTTTTACTTCTTTATCACCATTCGGTAAGTGTACACTATGGAAGACGGGAATTTGTGAAACTGAGACAATGGTGTGATTAAATTTGTTCAGTAGTCTTTCGTTATCGAGTTTGCTGCTTCCTTTTTTCTCAAGTCAGACTGCTACAGGCCTCTGAAGAAGGAGGACACAGGCTGTCTGGTATACTTCTAAAACTAGTGGCGGTAATCAATTTCACACCGAGACGAAAGCGTTCCTGCAATGGACAGCTCAATTAAGAATAAGACTGCAGTCTTAACGATTTTTTGTAACGAGGGTTTTCAGCTTTAGTTTTATGTTGTTGTTGCTGAAGGGATGACAGAATGCCTTTTGCCCTTCTGTTCAGCTACAAGCCGTGCAGTGCAATGAGGGTTCACTATTTTCCGCAGGTTTCCTAAATTTCAATTACCAGACCTTTCCCAGCCCTTCCTCAACACATTATCATCCCATAAGTTCTCAGTGCGCTTGCAGTGACGCAATCAAGCAACGATGACTCATCGAAGAACTGAGTCGCTGTTGCAGCTGCTGTTCACAATGTGCGCGACAACGTTTTTGATGTCGGTATGGGTAACAAAGAACGTGCGGACTGTTTCACGCCACTCGACTAAATGTGGAAGCATTTTATGCGGTTCACTTTGCACATTGGTTAATCAGTTTAAACAGAGCACAACGTTGATGGGTAATTCGGAGCGGTTTCCAAGCATCGCTAATGCCTGCGGGAAAAAAAAATAACATCAGCTTTTGCATACGTACCCATGCTTAAGTTTACGGGCTATGAAGGGCTTACGGCATATTAAGAGAGCAACATCGTGATATACCGTACTCTCGTGCGTCCGAAATCGTGGTAGAGTTGTAGAAAACAACAATGTTAAGTCACAGCGCGTGGCCCACATAAGAACGTATAAGCTTCATTGGTTTCTTTGTGAAAAGTAACAACATAATCTGCGCCCACATCACAGAAGAGAGAGAGAGAGAGAGAGCAATGCATTGAAAGTAAGGTTGCGGCAGTGTCAGAGTCGATGCCCTCGTTGGCGGAGTTATTCAGCGCTTCTCCGATGAAGCCCGCTAGGTGCGTTCGGCCCCTATGCCGGTGGCTTGGGTCAACCACTGGCAAACAGGGTTAGTGAGATGGTGGTAGGGTTGGGAATGGTTGGAAGTAAATGATAGGGCACTTCAATGTAGATGCGGGGTGTTGGGAGTATTCTCCGCATTAAGGACAGGGAAGGGAAGTATTGCTTGAGTAGGTCGCAGAGCCTTTGGTCGGGGCTTGGCGTATTAAAGTACCCCGTTCGTGGGTGAGGCATGGGAAGAGCCTCGGTAATTTCCAGCGCTGTTTTCGGTACGATTATAAGCCGGGGAAACTTCTTACATTAGTAGCACTGATTACCAACAATGTCATGATTAATTTTATTAATGCAGGTATTTATGCAATACCCACATGAACGATTCAATTGCATTATGTGTGTCGTTCTTGGTTTGTTGTTCGTGGAATATTTTTTCTTTATTTTATTTTTGTCACACGTCAGAGGGGATAAGCAGCGAATGCCCTCCAGACTTGGCAATTGTCTGCTTAGAAACTTTTAATAAAAATACATAGTAATGTTACAGTCCTTAAAAGTGGCCGCATAAGCTCTCCCCAACTCAATTATTTATATTGTTGGTAGCAGAAGTGTCGATAGCGCCACTTGTTAGCAATTTTTTCATAGCAATCTAGTTTCTGCAGAAATAAAATTAAGCCTGTGGTGAGTTTAGATGAAAGGACGCGCAGTAATTAAGCAGATTAGCTTTAGCGGGGAAGTCGGTTCAGTGTCACAGTACCTACATAACATAACATAGCTAACAACGCCCAAACGAGTAAACGAACATTACATGAAAGTATGCGAATGCTACGATGTTTGTCTCAATCATAACAAATACTTATTTAAGCGGCAACAGAATGGGAAAACACATTTTATCTGCAAGTTCCGCATTGTTTAGAGACATATTATCTTACACTAGTTATCAACTGATGGCTATAGATCTTGTGCTGACAGCCCATTGTGATTTCTACGGACCACAATAGACCAAATAAGATGGTGTTGTCAACTACTTTTGTCGGTAGGCAAAAAACTATAAAGACTATAGCTTGTTCATAGGCTGTCTACAAGCAATGTATAGAATGTTTTTTTATACCCGTCGTGGTGGCTAAGTGACCATGGCATTAGCTGCCGAGCACAAGGTTATGGGTTCGATCCCAGGCTGCGACCTTTCGACGGGTTTGTAATGCAATAATGCTCGTGCACTTACATTTAAGTGTAAGTACAAGGACCGAACGTAGTTTAACAGTTACTTTAGAGTCTTCCAATATGGATGGCGTCTCGCCTGAACCACTGTGGAGTTCGGAGACGTTAAGCCTCACAGTTTAATTTGTTTTTAACTGGAAGCACTTCTATATAACAATGTTACAGGAGACGAAAAGAAAAAAAAAACGTTTTATTTGGGCTTTCTTTCTTTAAGCTCTATTCTTCTCTGTAGCGCTCTTTTCCCCCACGTTTACAATAAAGATTTCAGTGGCTTTCGCTCACTGAAATTGGCTAGACCGACCATTTAACCCGTGCTTCTCACCGGCAAAAACCGCGAGAACAACATACCCATCCGCCGTGTGTTCATATCTTAACTAGACGCTACGACAGAGCTTGAACCTGGACGCATCACGGAAGAACAGCTGTCACAACGGTTAAGATTCCGCCGACAGTATCGCAGGCGTCCGGGAACTCGAGAAGGCGGAAAGTTCCGATAAGGACGAAAGGTAAATAAAATACAGAATGAGGAATTTTCTCACTGTTGTTTTTTAAAGGAATCCTGACCAGGAGACAAAACACTGACAAGATGTTAAAGAGAAGGAAAAGGAGGCGAAGAAAAACGAGCCGTTCTATCTGCAGGGCGGGATGATCGACGCACAGAAACAAGAAAACGAGATTATCTCTGGAAGAACGTCATTTCTGCAAGCATCAGACTTGAAGGCTTGTTTTTTTCATAACTGAGGGCGGTGAAAACACAAAGCAAACGATACATCATTTTTTTTGCTCGACCGTCCAGTCCTGTAATCAGTTTAGGAAGTCTCATATCGGCCACAGCGATTCGAGCGAGGTCGAGAGGAAAGAAGCACCTAACGGTATTATAGTTCGAGCAACAGACACGCTGACTGACAAAAAAAAAAAAGTGGAAGGGGTGGGTGGGTGGGCAGCAGGCACGTAATGAAACGTCAAAATGAGAGAGAGTGGTAAAAAAAGAAAAGAAAGAAAGAAACAGAACGGTGTAAAAGCAAGTACCCAAATTTACGGTAAACGCAGATAATAAAGAAAGAAAGAAGAGGACACAGGAGGCTACAGAGGGAACTCCTGATCGACGCAGGAGGCAGTTGGAGTTCGGTCGCGTGTCAAACCTCCTTCCGACTTGCCGGCGGCCTTTACGTGTCGTTCTGTCGTCTCGTCCGTCATTCTGGCGCCTTGATAGCTCGCCGATCTAGACGCGCTGCTTGTGCTCGAGCAGGAAACGCGTCCGCCTTCGTCAGTTTCCTCTCCGCCGTCCAAGTTCTGGCGCACTCTGCTCTGAATTTCTTGTCGTTGTCATTTTGTTCGTTATTTATTTTTTTGCTGCAGATTTATTTACGGCTGTCTGGACAAAAAAAAAGTAAAAGAATAAAGAAATATGGAGACTCTCTACGCTTAATGGTTTTATTTTTATTTCTTTTTGTTACTACTTCGGAGACACCCGATATGAAAAGGAAACGTATGTCTTGAGCACAGCGCGTTGTCACCCAGTCTGACACGTATTGTGGCCGCCTCCAGGACGTTCGGAAAAGGATGCTCGAGGCGTTGCGATCTTAAGCTGCGAAATCAGAATGGTCTCGCTCACCGCGAGAACGCTGTTTCTAGAACGTGGTTCAAAAAAAAAAAAAAAAAAAAAAAAAGGGAAGAATTGAGCGCCCCGTCTGTCCGGAGCCTGAAGTTGAATCCTCAGCAGCCATTTGCGCCGAAAAGCACAACTAAAGAAGAGCAATACGCTTGCCGATCGAAGGGTGTCACGTGCAGTTTACAGAGAGATTAGCCTTTTAACCTCCGGCATTGAGGAACACTTCAGAATCACTGCGAAAGCGGCCCCACTTTGAATGCTTGCAGGACACTTCCCATGGCCTTCTCGGGTGTTCACGTTGGGTGTCGGATAGTCTTATCGCATCTTTTTATTCGAACTCTTGGGAACTTTCTATCACACGGCTCTAATAAAGCGTAGTTAACAGCATGAAGTGTCCGTTCCTTTGGAGGCAGTTTAGATTGCCAGGTATATTGTGATAGCAACGCTTAGGAGCTGTTCTTGCTGTTTTTTCGTGGAGGGCCCTTCGATGCATACCTGCTGCGACTGCTAATGAGGTTTCCTTCAATCATGGAACCTATCGACGAAGAAGGTTGACCACGCACCGAGAAATGAAGTGATAAGCAACAAATATCAATATGTGGCGAAAAAAAAGTATAGTTTATGAGAAATTATACCATAAATTATAAAAAAGTAAAAAAAAAAATTTGACGAAAAAATAAAATCGGACCAACATCGGCACCCTTACAAACGCAACGTTCTGAGAGAGAGAGAATAATAAAGAGAAACGCAGGGAGGTTAACAAGATGGGTATATCCATTTTGCAAGCCTGCACTAGGGAAGGCGAGAAAAAAAAGTAAAGGATGAAAGAAAGCACACTGTAAGGGAGAGTGCTACACAAATGCTAAATGAAAAGTAACCTCTCGGACGCTTCAGTGATCTTATTAAGTGCAGTTGTTGCAATTCCTACGGACAAGAAACCTGCAGAAGCGACTTTAGCACTGAAAAGTGCTGTTATCCTGTGCTGTAAACGGATGTGATCGTGTTAATATACTCATTTTCTCTCTATATATATATTTCCTTCTTACCTTTTTACCTGCCCTTTCTCCCACCCCCTGAGTAAAATTGGATTTCGGCCCTGGTTAACCTCCCTGCTTTTCACGCTGAAAAATTAAATTCTGCGGTTTTACGCGCCAAAACCGAGAACTCATTATGAGGCATGCTGTAGCGGGAAATTCCAAAGCAATTTTGACCATCGGCGGTTCTTGAACGTGCATCTAAATTCGAGTACATGAGCGTGCTTGCATTTCGCCCCTACCGAAATGGGGCGGCCGGGACAGGGATCAAGCCAATGGACTTGAGCCCTGCCTTTGCCATTTCTTTTGTCTCTGTATGAATTGAAGCGCAAATTACACTACGGTCGCGGTCAAACTCAAAGCGATAGTGAATGAGCTGTTATATACTGGCTATTGTTCTGATCGCCCCTTCTTCGTCGATAGTTTAGAAGAACTTCTTGCAGGGCGAGTTCGTACATGGCTGTATTAGGAAGAGTTGCACGTATGAAAGGACGAACACAGGGGGGAAAAACGAGGCAGACGGCGCTCTGTCCGTCTACCTCGTTTTTTCCCTGTGTTCCTTCTTTTATACGCGCAACTCTTCCCAACGTCTCCATCGATGTCACGTAAAAAAAGAAGGAAAAGAAACAGGAGTTCTTTGAACTGGCTCGGCGATGCGCACGTTCGAACGAAGAGGCCGCCAACTCTCGCGCGGCACTCCCCGATGTGGCCGTGGGACGAGAGACAGGGCTAGCGGCGGCAGCGGGCCGGACAACGGCGCCGTTGTTCGACGCGCGAGAGAGCTATGGGCCGACCTCGGTGCGGGTCGCACAGCGGCGTTCTATCGATTCGCCTGCTCCCCGGCGTCCTGCTCCTCCTCGTCCTTCTACCGGTGTCGCCACAGTCGCCGAAGTGGACGAGAATGAGGAAAAAAAAGAACAGGGGTGGAGGGGGTGGGATGCCTTCGAACGACTACTCTTTCTGTATTCTTATTACTTTTTTTTAATAAGTCCTCATCCTCCTGCATCTGATAAGGCGACAGAGTATAGGAGCATGAACGACGTCGTTTACCCTGTCTCTACGTATGCCTTCGCTTCGATTCTACTGCGACACTAATCCAGCGTGACACTAACTAATGATAAAGCCCGATATATTGAAGCCCTCATTGCGCGGAAAGGTGGCGCTCTTACTTGGCTTTTCACAAAGTTTGCATCGTGTATAACTGAACCTTTGAGTCGCCTATATGTCGCTTTAAATACGAAAAGTTCGCCTGTCGAAACGTTGGCTCCGGCTTTCACCTTGTTCTCGTTTTGCTCATCGCCTTGAATTTCTATCTCCCACTTTCCCTTTGTTTTCCCTCAACATTTTTTTTTTCCGCATGTGCCGCCGTTTGTATAGTATTGATGAAGGCTCTGCATTGAAGCGATGCAGCGGCCTTTGAATTCAAACGGGACTTCTTAATTTCCGAATCCTTATTCCCCAGGCGGGTAAATGAAACGACGAAGTAGAAGTAGCTGTTCTCATCGAAGGCGCTAACTGAAAGCTGAGTTTTAGACAATAACTAAAAAAATCATCTTCTGCTTTTCTTTCTTTCTTTCTTTCTTCCTTTCTTTCTTTCTTTCTTTCTTTCTTTCTTTCTTTCTTTCTTTCTTTCGTTTCTTTCTTTCTTTCTTTCTTTCTTTCTTTCTTTCTTTTTTGCTTCTTAAGAACTCGGTTTTCCAATTCATATCTGTTCGCGATACGGAAACGGTTCACTAGCCTTGTCCAGTTAGCCTACTTCAGTTATGTCTTGCTATAATTTTTGCACTGTAATAGATTACGTTTGTTGTTAATTGAGCTCCGTTTTAATCTACGGCTTCCTCACCGTATATTGTGGAACCAGCCTTCATCCATTGCTTTGTAATTTGCGTGTGTTCTTAAAGCACTAAAGACCCCGCTTTAACAGTGCTTGTTATCTTGTAATAAGATGCTAAACAATGCTAGGGCATAACAAGACAGGAAACAACATCGTTCCTGTCCTGGTCTTCACTTCATATGCTGTCGCGTTCTGTAACATCATAACGAGCATGAACCAACCAGCCGAGTAATGAGACGTGATGGGATAAAGAGAGAGAGAGACAGAGAGAGAGAGAGAGAGAGAGACTCAAAACAACATTTTAGGCAGAATATTAACTTCGGCCTAGCGGCATGGAGACTGGCGTCTATAGTATTCCTTTAACGCGGCCCGTACCAAGTGAGAAAACTGTTAAAACATTAAATTTTAAAAGCAGTGCATCACTGCAGTGCATCACTAACGTCTCGTTTGGAGGGGAATGCTGCGACGATCGAAGCGTGGCGTGCCGCGGAGGTAATAAACCTGCCGTGCTCGCTGCACATTTTTCGGGCATGAAAGCAGAGTACGAAACGTAAGCGAGCCACTTTGAAGCTCGCCAGCAAACCAGATATGAAGTTAGGTAGTGGCATGGAAGGCATCACTTCTGTATTCTTGTCCCATGCATTGCATTATGACTATCACAGACGTGAGACATCATTAACTAGCGCGAAAAAAACAACGGACGACAGCAAGACGCACACAGGACACTAGCGTTCTGTCCTGTGTACTTCTTGCTGTCGTCCGTCGTTATTCCCGCGCTAGTTAATGATGTCTCAAGCCGGTAACAAGCACCAACCAGCCTAACTGTCTTCCATCAGTTATGACGATCGCACGCGCGATGATACAACATTAAGGTTTCCTGCCTAATCTTGCTTCGAAAAATAAAGACTAGAAATATCAACATATCAGTAAATAATTTTAAAACTGTGAAGCACATGGAATAACAAATGACCCTTGTAATATTTTAAAGTATTTATTTAAAAGCAGACATAAAAAGGTTCTGCTAACCAGACGGAAACGAAAAAAAAATGACGGAGTGCTGCAACTTGCAGTGATACAGTAAGTACATTTTGCAAAGATATGAATGCGCATTCGAGATGTCAGCACCAGGCGATACTATTTGCTCGGAGTGCTGGGTCTGCTCTTCTTTACGCTCTTACAGTGAAGTTAGAAGAAAGGCTGCAGTACAGCATCAAAGCGTGGAACGGCATATTGGAGCGAAAAACCCGTAAGACGGAAAGATAAAGGAAGAAACGAAGTTCGTTAATATCATCTTACACGAACTTGCTTCAGAGAAAAGAATAAAACAAGAACAAGAGTAGGAAAGGTTCTTGCGCTTTTAACTTTTGCAGTGAGACGAAGGAGTGCAAATTTTAAAGGACCGTGCGTCATGACGCGTGACACCGACGAGCAAGAATTGCCCACGCGGCAGAAGCCCGTCTCTGGGAATCTTCAAGTGAGTTCCCACGCCGCCTTCGTGGTTGTCGGATGGCATGCACAACACACTGTTTGCGTATTCTTGCGCTGTCTCAAAGGAACGGGGAAAGTAAAGATGCAATATTAGGCCGTGTTCTGGCGCCACGTCACTTCAAAAGACTCGAATAAGCGAGGGGATGAGAGGTGCGGAGTGGCAGCATTGCCCTGGAGAAACTGTTTGTGAAAAATTGGACGCTCTTTGAAGACAAACGTCGCCGGAATACGCTTTCTTCGCGTATTCGCTTGGGTTTATTAGCTTTTTTCTTTTATGTTGCGCACTAGACGCCAACTGAAGTGCGCGCTGACAGTAGCGAGAATTCCCCCCGTGGAAATACTATCTTTATTACTGTATCGTCACGTCCTCACTTAAGTTTCACGTCTTCACCGTGTTAGCTGAGCCTTTTGTCCAAAGTAGATGTGTGAGAGCAAGAGAGAGTACGACAGAGTCGAAAAAGGACAGCATATTCCTTTAGAAGTCGTTCCAAACACAAGTGTAAGCGAAATACAGTCGTCAGAAAGCCACCAGGGAAATTGCGGGTCTGGCAACGAAGTGCTGCGTGATGGTATAAGCTCCTTTCACAATTGCAGTTGATGGACGATTGACTGTAGTGTGTACAATGCGTACTCCTGCTGATGCACGCAGGCGAGGATGTTCACAGAGAATGGCGCGGTGATTCTGTTTGCGTCATCCTTACCTCAGGGAAATTGCAAGTTGATTCCCGAGAACAGTGCGGCAAAAACCCGGCTTTCTTGGAGCCATTGTAGTCGAACTAAACACGCTGTTCTTTGTTTAACTTGCGCAGCTGAGATTGGTGAGAGCCATGATGAGGGATGTCAGCTAGTATTTATCGATGATGCAGCGAACGTAGAAACTCTGCTGTTAGGTCGACATGCGGTTAACGGTCTATGACTGGAAAAGTTGGCATTAGTACACCTGCGGCTACTCTCCGTCTGTATAGGTGAAATATGATTTCGCTTAAAGCTGTTCCTAATCACTATGGATCACTTAGTAAACTAAGACAACCCGATGAACATATTACAGGCGATCGTTGTTTTTCGCTTCCAAGTTTCCGTTACACCGGTGTTAAAGTGCTAGCCTAGGTCTAAAAAAAAAAAAAAAGTAGTCTAGCAGCCTATCACCCTAAGCACCGCGTAACTTGGCCTCAGAGCAGCTTGCGCGCTACTTCCATGGTTGTTTGATGACATGCGTCAGGGGTCCTCCTCCCTTCATCTCGTGATCGCCACCGCGAGTTATGCAGCGTCTACGCCGCAATTTTCTTGGTTTCCTCGGTTCCGCGTTGATACATATTGCAAAAAAGTCAAAACAAAGTTAGATATCACTGCGGTGTTTACCTCCCCTTCCGCCATGTCCCAGTGAAGGGTAGCAAACAGGCTTTTTGTTGCGCCGAACGTTCGTGCCTTCCTTCTTTCTTCTGTCTCTCTCTCTCTCTTAGAGCAGTAGTAGCTGCGCTGCCGCAGTAATTGTACATCGAGGGAGAGAAAAAGAGTAGTGCGCGCCCATTCTACGCCGAGGCACAAAGGGAAATTTTAGAGACGAAAAAAAGAAGGGTGACTGCTCTGCTTCTAATCAAATAACTGCGGGCGATTACGTTCTAATTATTTTGGCGTCAACGAGGATGACGTAGGCCTAAAACGTCAGCGGCCCCATTAACTGCGAGGACGACAACGACGACCCATAAACCAATCCACAGAGCAGTCAACATTGCGTCGCCGAGGCGCCAACGGAGCACGCCGGAAGGCAAATATGCCCGGCATGCTATCGAAGTTTACTCTCCCGCTCGTTTTGCGCGACGCTTGGCGGAGAGGGCGCGCGTATAGTGGCGGCAGGATGCAAAGCATTATACGTTGCCGCGTGCGAGCGCGTGGCCAGTTCAGTCGCTGGCGTGAGCTTCCATTACGCTCTCTAATTAGGCACTCAGCTAATTGACCGTTAAATGCGGACTCCATCAACTGAGGCGCCCTCAGCAGCGTTCCTTTTGTGAGTTCTTACGGCCACAGTGCTGCTATATATAAGCTCCCCTGCTCGATTGCAGACCTCGGCTCCACTGATCTTGCACCCACCCAATATTGTTCACTCGGTCTTTATACGCTTACTTATTTGCCTGTTACACACTGAACAGCAGCTACACAAAGATTGGGGAATCAAGAATCACAATGAAATATAATTGAGGATACATGAGGGAGTGTAAAATTTGAAAAGCTCGCGAGTAGAAAATAGCCATTTTAGTTTTGATTTTTACTTTGCACACTGAGCGAGGTTTTTGCAGACCACCGGCCTTGGTCACCGTTTGTTTGTTTGTTTGTTTGTTTGTAGTTGCTGTTCGTGGTGGTGGTGAAGGTTGCGGCGATGGCGGAGTTGAGTTGTAGCAATAGGCGGGTTTGGCTGGGTGACTGAGCGCAAATTACTCCGCCAGAGTGACTCTTACATGTCACCGCGGTGCGTTACCACATGTCAGTCAAACCGGTCTCCGTAAGGAGTGCAAGATGACGTAGTTAATTTTTTTATTCGCCCGAGTTGTCGCGTGGCTTAACATGGGAATGAAATCATATGTAAGCATGGAGTTCCGTTTGCTGCGGATGCTACAACAACAACTAGCGAAAAACATAGTCCAGGAGCCATCACTCACAGTTGTTAGGTTGGTGAGTTGTTAATTTTACACCCTTAAGTGCATTTTCGGCCGCATTCTTTGGCCAAGGGCACCTCCTAGTACATGGAGAGAATCCGCTGCAAACGGATCGTTTTGGAGACCTGGCATTATCTTCATATGATTGATCCTAGTGCAAATGATGGCTGTTGTAAAGGCCGCCTCGTGCTTCCTCCACCCAAGAAAGATACTTCCTCCGCCCACGAAAGATAGTGTGGAAAGGAGCTGTCCTGTCGTGCGTCTTCTTCAGTGCGCGCAGCTCTCTCCATCTCTCTCTCTCTCTCTCTCTCTCTATATATATATATATATATATATATATATATATATCTTTCTCTCTCTTTGCTTCCTTGCCAACGGTATAGGACAGCAAACTAGACGATCTCCTTGTTGACCTTCCTGCCGTTTTTCCCTTTCCTCTCTCTCTTTCTCTCTTCACTTTGCTGTTGTCTTTGGAGAAAAGTATTACTCAGATACGCAACCTCATGCAAAATACGTCATTCGAAGATATGGTTAAAATATATAGCTGTGTCTGGCTGGTATTGTCGACAGATGTGTAGAATTCATAGGGAGCCTTTTATTGAGCACTGACAATTCAAATTGTGGAGATGAAATCTTTCCACGCTATGTGGGGAGCTGAACACTGTTAGCACTCACTATTTGGAAGGGAAATTCATGCCGTATCTACATTAAGGGAATCTCTTGGCAGATGGAGCAGTTTACTTGCCTGTTCCCTTTGTGACCTACTGCTAGCTTAAACGGTGTCATGTGCTTTCGTTTGGAAAGCGAGATTACGTAAAGTGCAACATTCCGATGCAAGGAGTGACACACAAGATTAAAGGCATGCTACCGCCAGTTATTCGACGCCTGCGTCACGGTTCCCTCCATTCAGTATTCGCGTAGGCTACAGTGACGTCAGAAAGAGGCTAGACATTCCACCATCGTCGCAGCTTTGCTGTCAACGTCGGAGGTGCGACAGTAGAAGTGTCGCTCATGAACCACGGTTGTACTTAAGGAACTTCCCTTACGAAAGTGCCGTCGTTGATTGGTCATCGCCACGCCATCCGCTGGCAGGAGTGACAGACAAAAAGTGAGAAGAGCATAAAGGAGAGATGCCTCGACCTGCACCACTAATGTATCGAGGCAGGAGTGACGGACACCCGAAAGCCCGGCTTATAGAGAAGCTCTCTTACGTAAAAGAAACTTTGCGAATATGGGCTTAAGAGTCAACTTCTGTTTTAACCGCTACTTTTGCAACATAGCGATTAGTCAGCATCCACTCTTATAAACGGTCTTACCTCAAGGATTCGTCCGTGAACACACACGCGTGGAGTAAACAATTTTCGTGTGAAATGTTCCACGACGTACATTCGCCACCATCACATTTTCCTCATCAGAAAACAGTATTCATGTAAACATGGAAACAAAAAATTACTTTATAGCTGATGAGTAGATAAGCTACGGATATCGACCGCATGACGGTGATTTAGTCTACTGCGTGATGATAGAGCACTGCTCCCTAAGATTTCGGGTAAAAAAAAATCAATATTTCTTTTTGATATTGGTTCGCGAAGAATCCAGCCCATTCCCTGCTTCAAGTGCAGCGTGAACAAATGTACGCACGATCTCCACTTTCTAAACGAGCGTCAAATTTGCAGAAAAGGGAGTAAGAAAATGGTCAGAACCAAAACAGTAATGACGATGAAGTTGCCGCTTCTTTTGACAAAGATATAGTTGAAAGATAGGCGTGTAAATTGTAGGTATTACGCGAAGCACTGAATCGTAAATTGTCTAGAACAATACCGCTGCTCGTGCTGAAAGCGCAATGGTAAGCGAACACAAGCACTGCCGATCGACTTTCCGTTCAAGTACTGCCTGCTATCGACGTTTCTGTGACAGCCAGACGGTTTAACGATGCGCAAAGCTCACGAAAATGGAACTGATTTGGAAAAGGTAGCCGAGAAGAAGAAAGCTGTCGAACACCGGCGCTCGCAGTGAGCTACACCGAAACAATCCTCCTGATATCTCTAAACCTGCACTTCCAGAAAGACAGACGACTACTGAACATTTGTCCGGATGCGCGTTCTGTCTCTAATGCTTTCTTTAGCGCATACCAGAATTTTTGCCTCGTTTGCTCGTCCAGAAGTTTGCCGCCAGTAGCTTGGTCGACGAGTACACTGAATGGGAGGGGCGAGAAAAAAATATTGCAATAGCACAAATTTCTGAATGTGAACGTGCGTGATTGTTGGGGCATATTTATGCGCTCACAACTAAATAAAATGATGCATTATAAGTTGCAGCGACGAGATATTTTGCCCCGCGCTCTACATAATGCCGTAAAACGATAGTCAGCCAACAACCGTTTGTGCCTGTAACACAGCTGAGCGTGCGTTGAGCAACGCCCGATTATGAAGACTCTACGTTGAGGGTAGAAGCAGAGTCGCCAGTTTCGTATATTGTACGCTTCATTTGCGCCTGTCTTTTTCACAGAGGCATTTGCAAAATTATCCTCCCGGTTGTCACGATCTTTCGAGACTTATTAGAGGTCACGCTGCTTTCTTGCAAAAACGCTGTAATCTACTAAGCTCATATTTTCATACTCATAAGTGTTATTCGCACGGTCAAGTTTCCAGATGATTTCGACAGGTGCATTCAGTCATATATGCTTAAGGCTCACGCGCACATCTTGAAAGCCTACGTCTCAGCAAATAAATTTGACTCCATGGACTCATGTTTGAGAAGGAGGTCTTTTCACGGAGTGACGGTTATCTCACAAAATAATTACGGGTGTTCGTATTGTAAATTGTTCGAATTGAATCAAATGCATATATTAAAAATGTAAGGGCTTTAACTATAAGATTAAATACCGGTAATGTTGCTCCTTTATAGGAAGAGAAAGAAACAGGGACAAAGATGGTGACAAATAATATGACTTGCTTCATTTCAGTATGTACAGAGCTAGTTAAATGTTTGCTCAACTGTGAAAATTTGTGCCAGCGCATACCTAACCCGATACGAGGGACTGAGACAGACAGAAACGAGCGCAAGGAGCCATGGCAGCGCTTGCGATGTCTGTTGTCAGTCTTTGTCAAGGTCAATTTGCGCAAGCAACATGATTCACAGTTTTCGCAAATAAATAGCCCATCTAAGACTATTACTTCCTTTTGATCTGGGCAACTTTCGAATGAGCAAAAGGTGAAAGGTCATCACACTTCCTAATTGGCTTACAGCGGGCGCCTAAAGAAGCTGGTGGACTTATGCATGGGCCCCATATCGTGCCAGGTATAGGATGACACAGTTGTAGTTTCTTTGTTGTTAACAATCAAATATTGTAAGAAAAAAAATAGAACATCAAATTCTAGAATAGAATACCTTTATCTCAAATGAGTATAAACTTCATATGCGAGCTTTCGTACTTCGCGCCATCTCTGCATGTAATATTGTAAATTGCGTGCTGAAGACGCCCAGAAGCCACTCCCTAGTTTAGCCCTCGGCGAGTATGGCACTCTCATCCGCCTGAGACTGGGCGACTGTTGCGCTGTCATTACTCGGCGGTCGCAAAGAGCGGCTCAATTATGCAAGCTACCGACACATGCGCAGCTGATTCCACCCCCTCTCCAGCCTCTACTTCCTTTCTTCTGCAGTGGTGGCTTCGCCTACAGCACAGCGGGGCAAGTGACGAGAAGGGAGAACACTTTTTTCATTTCTTTTTTCCCCAGCCACACGTGATGGTGAAGTGTATAGGAGGAGAATAGTGGTCGAACCCCTGGCCCAATCTCGCGGGACGCTTCACTAGTAATGAGCTCCAGAGGCAGGGAAACTGGCTTGCGGCTACTCTATCAGCGCTCGTCCTAACCAGCGTCAGCTCATTTGTTTCGACCTCACGGACGTCGATGCTGGTACTGCTAAAGGGAAGCAAGTCGATTTGCTTATTCTCGACTTTCACTAGAGAGCTTTAGCCGAGGAGCCAGGTCTTCGACGCCCACGAACATGCTGATTCTATACGTTTTGCAGTGCACATACTTATTATTTTTCGCTTTCTTTTCTCGTGGTGGGAAGTGTCCGCATCCGAGTATTCTGGCATGCCAACCTGTATGACCGATGTTGTTTAGGGCGGGGCGTGCGTGCTTCTCAATTAAGATGGAATGATGAAGCAAGGTTTCATTAACAACTTATGCTCCTGTCCTAATAACGCAATTATCTTCGACCCGATCAGACTATTATAAGTGCGCAGAAGTAGCTCGAACCTTCTTGTCTGTTCACTGCGAAATTGCAGTAGAACTAGTTCTTAGTCTATGAAAACGTGGTGAAATTTATTTATTTGCTCTATACACGCACACACACGCATATATATATATATATATATATATATATATATATATATACTTCATAGTCTTCATCAGCTGTGTGAGGTGCCACGGCGACGGATTCTTAAGCGCGATGACTACATTGGCTGTGGCAACGATTATCGCGTGACCGTCTAAGAATATACTGCCCTTAGTAGAAATTGTACGACTTCGCGAGATGGATGCAACAGATGCAAACAATTAATGATAGATGGATGTAAACAATGGTTGCAGCGTTCGCGACCGTGATGATAAATTGAGCGTGGTCGTTCTCTATACTTATCCCTCTACACACTGCATACCAGCCTCACCTTCCTCATTTTGAAGGCTTGAGAGCTCTGAAGGAGTTCTACAGAGAGAGCGGGAGAAAGCGATAAAGTTCTGCATGGTAGGTGCTTAAGGTTCTGGATCTGTATTCACACACAAAAATAATAATAACTGTTTTGTACTAGAACCGTCCGTAATAACTTATGTCGGACAATTGTGTTGCTGGAGCTTATTACAAACGAAGGCGGCTGGTCAATCGCAAGCAGCACCTACGGACAAAAAGATTTGATAATTCGATTCGCGATACTTTAACCTCTATCGGGAGCTTCCTGTATAAAGCACGGGACATGTTCACGATTTCTTCCAGTAATTCTATTAAGCTTGTATTCTTAACCACTTTCATTTTCACGTTTCCTTCTCTTTCGGCTGTTGAACTGAGAGGCTCGAATTGAGTTATTCTCTTGATTGGCAGGACATTCATATCGACCTCTCGGCCTGGCACTTCTGATAAATTGCATGCAGTGCGTACTGCATACGCATGCTCTGTGGCACCTTTCCTGCACTTCGCCCTGCTGTAACGCACGTTTAACAAGACTGTGAGCTACTTGCTTTACTCGCAAATTGCGGCTTAGTTATGAATCTGTGTCCATTGTGTGTGCTACCGAGTTTTAATGCGAAGCTTTCTAGGCGAACCCTCCTGGACGTTGCTGACCGTAGCTGCTGCTGGTTTCTGCTGTTGTCTCGCCGAATAGCTCACACACCAAAGAAAACAAGACAAAGCAACGGGTACCACAAGGTGGGGTCGAAGCTCTGTCTTCTTGTGCGAGATCCTGATGATATAACCGTCATTAACTGTTGCTAGGCTTGCGGAGATCAATGGGCCACGACCGCACGCATACTCCTCTTGTTTGGGGGAAGGCGAAAGCCTGCGCACTCAAGAGACATTCATCAAATTACTTGACATTCTCAATCGACTGCGTTGTTGCATCTTATTACTTGTTTTTTTCCACCAAAGGTCGTGGGTTTGAGTGCCTGAATTGACGCTACCTTAACTAACTGTCGTAATTAACTACGCCCTAATTAACACCAAAGTGTCGTGGGTCCGACTCCCACCAAAGGTTCGAGTGCCTTAATTACCTCTATAATAATTAAATGTGCCGGAATCAACTTTGCCTTAATACCAAAGGTCGTGGGTTCGACTTCCACATAAGCTCGAGGGTTCGACTCCCAGCGGAGGTCGTGGGTTCGAATGCTTAAATTAACTCTCTTAATTAACATTGGCCTTTGTGTTTTTGGCATGATGAGTGGCACCGGAGCCAACTGTGCAAGAAGACCGACGAATGCGCGAGCAGCGACACGAGTGCGTGTCGGCGCGAGGCGAGCTCACGTGACTTTCTGTACCGCGCGCAGCGTTTTCCAGACCATTGAGGTATCAGCCGCTTAAGACTTTCGTCTTAATAATAGTCAACCTTACCAATTATTTGGCATCGTACAGTACTTCCCTCCGAGTACTCCTCTATACGTCATTCCGCCCTCGATGAACATCAAACATCGCCTTCATTATGATGACGTCACTCACCGACGTTTCACAGTGCGCATTCGCATGAACTGCTGCCAGCTTTTCGACATAGGTTGTGAATGATGTATTCCCTAACCACAAAAATTGCATAAATTAATGTTGTGACCTGTGGGTTGCGCAAACCTATACGCGGCTAGAGATAACATGTTGCGTAGGATAACAATAAATAAAGTTGTACGCGTCGAGTTTAGTTTTATAGCATTTATTTAACCGCCTAACTAAATCGTCGCTTCACATGTATTCCAACAAGTGCGCCGAATTTGCATAATTCTTTACTTCATAATATTGCTTCATTCTTTCTACGTTATTTTTTATGTAATTACATTTTTCATTTTCGTTTCTGTAATATCCCCTGCGTTCCTTCGCAGTTTAGGGGCTTTGTTTGCGTAGCTGTGGTTTCGGGTTGACTGGTAAGTTAGAACCCAAATCTTCATACCGTGGCAATTGAAAAACGTTAAGGCAAAAGCCTGATTGCACACATGGCACACTTTTTGCCAGGATTAATGTATGTTTAGGAAGAATTGCGGCAATGTCCACCGGAGCGCACGACAGAACTCACCGAAATCGCTGCACCTGTCGGTAGTGGGCCAGTGCCGTCAGCGCCTTCACAGAGGGAGGGGCAGTATGAGAACGCTAGCATGATGAACAGCGTCGGAGCGAGCTGTGGAATAAGACAACGGCGAACGCGCGACAGTGGAACGAGCGCGCCCTGTGGCAATGTGAGGTGTGCAATCAGGCACGCGCTAGGTGCACGGCCTTAGTAAGCCAGAACCGTGGAACCGCCGTGGTTTCCGGGAAGCGTGCTCGTCTCACACCCCGGTGGCCTGGGTTTGCCTCCCATCCATATCTAAATGTACAAAGCTTTGTTTTGAAGGCCACTAATGCGCTTTGTTTAAGGAACCTCCTTGAAAAATGTGGCGTCAATCCGAGCGTTTGTTGGCATGATTTGACTCTTTCCGGCGTAGGCCATTTTTCGTCACGGCGCAGTTTGGCCAAGGTCTCCGCCAAGGGCACCGCCAACATAGACACCTAAGATTTTTTTCGCCTTAATAAGCAAGGAAGCAACCGGCTAGAACATTCACCGGAACCTAATACAGCCCGTAACAGAC